>NC_079191.1:355138001-355180501 GCF_029499605.1 Hyla sarda
ATTTCAACATAAGGAGAGAACAAAAATGTGTTCAAAATCGTATAAGCCACAGCTCTCTTCTGTCGGAAAACCCTCACCAACACCCTCATACTAGTTTCCAGGTACATTTCAAATTAAGGAGAGCATCAAATGACATTTAAAATTGTACGAGCCACACAACTGTCTAACCCTAACCCTAACCCTACCTTCCTGATACATTTCAACTTAAGGAGAGCATCAAATGACATTTAAAATTGTATGAGCCACACAAGTGTTCCACAACCCAAACCCTATCTTCCAGGTACATTTCAACTTAAGGAGAGAACAAAAATGTGTTCAAAATCGTATAAGCCACAACCCTTTTCTGTCGGAAAACCCTCACCCTCACCATGATAATACTTTCCAGGTACATTTAAACTTAAGGAGAGCATCAAATGACATTTAAAATTGTATGAGCCACAAAACTGTTCTACATCCCTAACCCAAACCCTAACTTCCTGGTACATTTCAAATTAAGGAGAGAACAAAAATGTGTTTAAAATCATATTCAAAATCATATAAGCCACACCCCTCTTCTGTCGGAAAACCCTCCCCCTCACCCTCATACTAGTTTCCAGGTACATTTCAACTTAAGGAGAGCATCAAATGACATTTAAAATTGTATGAGCCACACAACTGTACCCTAACCCTAACCCTAACCCTAACCCTAACCCTAACCCTAACCCTAACCCTAACCCTAACCCTAACCCTAACCCTAACCCTAACCCTAACCCTAACCCTAACCCTAACCCTAACCCTAACCCTAACCCTAACCCTAACCCTAACCCTAACCCTAACCCTACCTTCTTGGTACATTTCAACTTAAGGAGAGAACAAAAAATGTGTTCAAAATCGTATAAGCCACACCCCTCTTCTGTCGGAAAACCCTCCCACTCACCCTCATACTTCTTTCCAGGTACATTTAAACTTAAGGAGAGCATCAAATGACATTTAAAATTGTATGAGCCACACAACTGTACCCTAACCCTAACCCTAACCCTAACCCTAACCCTAACCCTAACCCTAACCCTAACCCTAACCCTAACCCTAACCCTAACCCTAACCCTAACCCTAACCCTAACCCTAACCCTAACCCTACCTTCCTGGTACATTTCAACTTAAGGAGAGAACAAAAAATGTGTTCAAAATCGTATAAGCCACACCCCTCTTCTGTCGGAAAACCCTCCCACTCACCCTCATACTAGTTTCCAGGTACATTTCAACTTAAGGAGAGCATCAAATGACATTTAAAATTGTATGAGCCACACAACTGTACCCTAACCCTAACCCTAACCCTAACCCTAACCCTAACCCTAACCCTAACCCTAACCCTAACCCTAACCCTAACCCTAACCCTAACCCTAACCCTAACCCTAACCCTAACCCTAACCCTAACCCTAACCCTACCTTCTTGGTACATTTCAACTTAAGGAGAGAACAAAAAATGTGTTCAAAATCGTATAAGCCACACCCCTCTTCTGTCGGAAAACCCTCCCACTCACCCTCATACTTCTTTCCAGGTACATTTAAACTTAAGGAGAGCATCAAATGACATTTAAAATTGTATGAGCCACACAACTGTACCCTAACCCTAACCCTAACCCTAACCCTAACCCTAACCCTAACCCTAACCCTAACCCTAACCCTAACCCTAACCCTAACCCTAACCCTAACCCTAACCCTAACCCTAACCCTAACCCTAACCCTACCTTCCTGGTACATTTCAACTTAAGGAGAGAACAAAAAATGTGTTCAAAATCATATAAGCCACACCCCTCTTCTGTCGGAAAACCCTCCCACTCACCCTCATACTTCTTTCCAGGTACATTTAAACTTAAGGAGAGCATCAAATGACATTTAAAATTGTATGAGCCACACAACTGTACCCTAACCCTAACCCTAACCCTAACCCTAACCCTAACCCTAACCCTAACCCTAACCCTAACCCTAACCCTAACCCTAACCCTAACCCTAACCCTAACCCTAACCCTAACCCTAACCCTAACCCTAACCCTAACCCTACCTTCCTGGTGCATTTCAACATAAGGAGAGAACAAAAATGTGTTCAAAATCGTATAAGCCACAGCTCTCTTCTGTCGGAAAACCCTCACCAACACCCTCATACTAGTTTCCAGGTACATTTCAAATTAAGGAGAGCATCAAATGACATTTAAAATTGTACGAGCCACACAACTGTCTAACCCTAACCCTAACCCTACCTTCCTGATACATTTCAACTTAAGGAGAGCATCAAATGACATTTAAAATTGTATGAGCCACACAAGTGTTCCACAACCCAAACCCTATCTTCCAGGTACATTTCAACTTAAGGAGAGAACAAAAATGTGTTCAAAATCGTATAAGCCACAACCCTTTTCTGTCGGAAAACCCTCACCCTCACCATGATAATACTTTCCAGGTACATTTAAACTTAAGGAGAGCATCAAATGACATTTAAAATTGTATGAGCCACAAAACTGTTCTACATCCCTAACCCAAACCCTAACTTCCTGGTACATTTCAAATTAAGGAGAGAACAAAAATGTGTTTAAAATCATATTCAAAATCATATAAGCCACACCCCTCTTCTGTCGGAAAACCCTCCCACTCACCCTCATACTTCTTTCCAGGTACATTTAAACTTAAGGAGAGCATCAAATGACATTTAAAATTGTATGAGCCACACAACTGTACCCTAACCCTAACCCTAACCCTAACCCTAACCCTAACCCTAACCCTAACCCTAACCCTAACCCTAACCCTAACCCTAACCCTAACCCTAACCCTAACCCTAACCCTAACCCTAACCCTAACCCTAACCCTAACCCTACCTTCCTGGTACATTTCAACTTAAGGAGAGAACAAAAAATGTGTTCAAAATCGTATAAGCCACACCCCTCTTCTGTCGGAAAACCCTCCCACTCACCCTCATACTTCTTTCCAGGTACATTTAAACTTAAGGAGAGCATCAAATGACATTTAAAATTGTATGAGCCACACAACTGTACCCTAACCCTAACCCTAACCCTAACCCTAACCCTAACCCTACCTTCCTGGTGCATTTCAACATAAGGAGAGAACAAAAATGTGTTCAAAATCGTATAAGCCACAGCTCTCTTCTGTCGGAAAACCCTCACCAACACCCTCATACTAGTTTCCAGGTACATTTCAAATTAAGGAGAGCATCAAATGACATTTAAAATTGTACGAGCCACACAACTGTCTAACCCTAACCCTAACCCTACCTTCCTGATACATTTCAACTTAAGGAGAGCATCAAATGACATTTAAAATTGTATGAGCCACACAAGTGTTCCACAACCCAAACCCTATCTTCCAGGTACATTTCAACTTAAGGAGAGAACAAAAATGTGTTCAAAATCGTATAAGCCACAACCCTTTTCTGTCGGAAAACCCTCACCCTCACCATGATAATACTTTCCAGGTACATTTAAACTTAAGGAGAGCATCAAATGACATTTAAAATTGTATGAGCCACACAACTGTACCCTAACCCTAACCCTAACCCTAACCCTAACCCTAACCCTAACCCTAACCCTAACCCTAACCCTAACCCTAACCCTAACCCTAACCCTAACCCTAACCCTAACCCTAACCCTAACCCTAACCCTAACCCTAACCCTACCTTCCTGGTACATTTCAACTTAAGGAGAGAACAAAAAATGTGTTCAAAATCGTATAAGCCACACCCCTCTTCTGTCGGAAAACCCTCCCACTCACCCTCATACTTCTTTCCAGGTACATTTAAACTTAAGGAGAGCATCAAATGACATTTAAAATTGTATGAGCCACACAACTGTACCCTAACCCTAACCCTAACCCTAACCCTAACCCTAACCCTAACCCTACCTTCCTGGTGCATTTCAACATAAGGAGAGAACAAAAATGTGTTCAAAATCGTATAAGCCACAGCTCTCTTCTGTCGGAAAACCCTCACCAACACCCTCATACTAGTTTCCAGGTACATTTCAAATTAAGGAGAGCATCAAATGACATTTAAAATTGTACGAGCCACACAACTGTCTAACCCTAACCCTAACCCTACCTTCCTGATACATTTCAACTTAAGGAGAGCATCAAATGACATTTAAAATTGTATGAGCCACACAAGTGTTCCACAACCCAAACCCTATCTTCCAGGTACATTTCAACTTAAGGAGAGAACAAAAATGTGTTCAAAATCGTATAAGCCACAACCCTTTTCTGTCGGAAAACCCTCACCCTCACCATGATAATACTTTCCAGGTACATTTAAACTTAAGGAGAGCATCAAATGACATTTAAAATTGTATGAGCCACAAAACTGTTCTACATCCCTAACCCAAACCCTAACTTCCTGGTACATTTCAAATTAAGGAGAGAACAAAAATGTGTTTAAAATCATATTCAAAATCATATAAGCCACACCCCTCTTCTGTCGGAAAACCCTCCCCCTCACCCTCATACTAGTTTCCAGGTACATTTCAACTTAAGGAGAGCATCAAATGACATTTAAAATTGTATGAGCCACACAACTGTACCCTAACCCTAACCCTAACCCTAACCCTAACCCTAACCCTAACCCTAACCCTAACCCTAACCCTAACCCTAACCCTAACCCTAACCCTAACCCTAACCCTAACCCTAACCCTAACCCTAACCCTAACCCTAACCCTAACCCTAACCCTAACCCTAACCCTAACCCTAACCCTAACCCTACCTTCCTGGTACATTTCAACTTAAGGAGAGAACAAAAAATGTGTTCAAAATCGTATAAGCCACACCCCTCTTCTGTCGGAAAACCCTCCCACTCACCCTCATACTTCTTTCCAGGTACATTTAAACTTAAGGAGAGCATCAAATGACATTTAAAATTGTATGAGCCACACAACTGTACCCTAACCCTAACCCTAACCCTAACCCTAACCCTAACCCTAACCCTAACCCTAACCCTAACCCTAACCCTAACCCTAACCCTAACCCTAACCCTAACCCTAACCCTAACCCTAACCCTAACCCTAACCCTAACCCTAACCCTACCTTCCTGGTGCATTTCAACATAAGGAGAGAACAAAAATGTGTTCAAAATCGTATAAGCCACAGCTCTCTTCTGTCGGAAAACCCTCACCAACACCCTCATACTAGTTTCCAGGTACATTTCAAATTAAGGAGAGCATCAAATGACATTTAAAATTGTACGAGCCACACAACTGTCTAACCCTAACCCTAACCCTACCTTCCTGATACATTTCAACTTAAGGAGAGCATCAAATGACATTTAAAATTGTATGAGCCACACAAGTGTTCCACAACCCAAACCCTATCTTCCAGGTACATTTCAACTTAAGGAGAGAACAAAAATGTGTTCAAAATCGTATAAGCCACAACCCTTTTCTGTCGGAAAACCCTCACCCTCACCATGATAATACTTTCCAGGTACATTTAAACTTAAGGAGAGCATCAAATGACATTTAAAATTGTATGAGCCACAAAACTGTTCTACATCCCTAACCCAAACCCTAACTTCCTGGTACATTTCAAATTAAGGAGAGAACAAAAATGTGTTTAAAATCATATTCAAAATCATATAAGCCACACCCCTCTTCTGTCGGAAAACCCTCCCACTCACCCTCATACTTCTTTCCAGGTACATTTAAACTTAAGGAGAGCATCAAATGACATTTAAAATTGTATGAGCCACACAACTGTACCCTAACCCTAACCCTAACCCTAACCCTAACCCTAACCCTAACCCTAACCCTAACCCTAACCCTAACCCTAACCCTAACCCTAACCCTAACCCTAACCCTAACCCTAACCCTAACCCTAACCCTAACCCTAACCCTAACCCTACCTTCCTGGTACATTTCAACTTAAGGAGAGAACAAAAAATGTGTTCAAAATCGTATAAGCCACACCCCTCTTCTGTCGGAAAACCCTCCCACTCACCCTCATACTTCTTTCCAGGTACATTTAAACTTAAGGAGAGCATCAAATGACATTTAAAATTGTATGAGCCACACAACTGTACCCTAACCCTAACCCTAACCCTAACCCTAACCCTAACCCTAACCCTAACCCTAACCCTAACCCTAACCCTAACCCTAACCCTAACCCTAACCCTAACCCTAACCCTAACCCTAACCCTAACCCTACCTTCCTGGTGCATTTCAACATAAGGAGAGAACAAAAATGTGTTCAAAATCGTATAAGCCACAGCTCTCTTCTGTCGGAAAACCCTCACCAACACCCTCATACTAGTTTCCAGGTACATTTCAAATTAAGGAGAGCATCAAATGACATTTAAAATTGTACGAGCCACACAACTGTCTAACCCTAACCCTAACCCTACCTTCCTGATACATTTCAACTTAAGGAGAGCATCAAATGACATTTAAAATTGTATGAGCCACACAAGTGTTCCACAACCCAAACCCTATCTTCCAGGTACATTTCAACTTAAGGAGAGAACAAAAATGTGTTCAAAATCGTATAAGCCACAACCCTTTTCTGTCGGAAAACCCTCACCCTCACCATGATAATACTTTCCAGGTACATTTAAACTTAAGGAGAGCATCAAATGACATTTAAAATTGTATGAGCCACAAAACTGTTCTACATCCCTAACCCAAACCCTAACTTCCTGGTACATTTCAAATTAAGGAGAGAACAAAAATGTGTTTAAAATCATATTCAAAATCATATAAGCCACACCCCTCTTCTGTCGGAAAACCCTCCCACTCACCCTCATACTTCTTTCCAGGTACATTTAAACTTAAGGAGAGCATCAAATGACATTTAAAATTGTATGAGCCACACAACTGTACCCTAACCCTAACCCTAACCCTAACCCTAACCCTAACCCTAACCCTAACCCTAACCCTAACCCTAACCCTAACCCTAACCCTAACCCTAACCCTAACCCTAACCCTAACCCTAACCCTAACCCTAACCCTAACCCTAACCCTAACCCTACCTTCCTGGTACATTTCAACTTAAGGAGAGAACAAAAAATGTGTTCAAAATCGTATAAGCCACACCCCTCTTCTGTCGGAAAACCCTCCCACTCACCCTCATACTTCTTTCCAGGTACATTTAAACTTAAGGAGAGCATCAAATGACATTTAAAATTGTATGAGCCACACAACTGTACCCTAACCCTAACCCTAACCCTAACCCTAACCCTAACCCTAACCCTAACCCTAACCCTAACCCTAACCCTAACCCTAACCCTAACCCTAACCCTAACCCTAACCCTAACCCTAACCCTAACCCTAACCCTAACCCTAACCCTACCTTCCTGGTGCATTTCAACATAAGGAGAGAACAAAAATGTGTTCAAAATCGTATAAGCCACAGCTCTCTTCTGTCGGAAAACCCTCACCAACACCCTCATACTAGTTTCCAGGTACATTTCAAATTAAGGAGAGCATCAAATGACATTTAAAATTGTACGAGCCACACAACTGTCTAACCCTAACCCTAACCCTACCTTCCTGATACATTTCAACTTAAGGAGAGCATCAAATGACATTTAAAATTGTATGAGCCACACAAGTGTTCCACAACCCAAACCCTATCTTCCAGGTACATTTCAACTTAAGGAGAGAACAAAAATGTGTTCAAAATCGTATAAGCCACAACCCTTTTCTGTCGGAAAACCCTCACCCTCACCATGATAATACTTTCCAGGTACATTTAAACTTAAGGAGAGCATCAAATGACATTTAAAATTGTATGAGCCACAAAACTGTTCTACATCCCTAACCCAAACCCTAACTTCCTGGTACATTTCAAATTAAGGAGAGAACAAAAATGTGTTTAAAATCATATTCAAAATCATATAAGCCACACCCCTCTTCTGTCGGAAAACCCTCCCACTCACCCTCATACTTCTTTCCAGGTACATTTAAACTTAAGGAGAGCATCAAATGACATTTAAAATTGTATGAGCCACACAACTGTACCCTAACCCTAACCCTAACCCTAACCCTAACCCTAACCCTAACCCTAACCCTAACCCTAACCCTAACCCTAACCCTAACCCTAACCCTAACCCTAACCCTAACCCTAACCCTAACCCTAACCCTAACCCTAACCCTAACCCTACCTTCCTGGTACATTTCAACTTAAGGAGAGAACAAAAAATGTGTTCAAAATCGTATAAGCCACACCCCTCTTCTGTCGGAAAACCCTCCCACTCACCCTCATACTTCTTTCCAGGTACATTTAAACTTAAGGAGAGCATCAAATGACATTTAAAATTGTATGAGCCACACAACTGTACCCTAACCCTAACCCTAACCCTAACCCTAACCCTAACCCTAACCCTACCTTCCTGGTGCATTTCAACATAAGGAGAGAACAAAAATGTGTTCAAAATCGTATAAGCCACAGCTCTCTTCTGTCGGAAAACCCTCACCAACACCCTCATACTAGTTTCCAGGTACATTTCAAATTAAGGAGAGCATCAAATGACATTTAAAATTGTACGAGCCACACAACTGTCTAACCCTAACCCTAACCCTACCTTCCTGATACATTTCAACTTAAGGAGAGCATCAAATGACATTTAAAATTGTATGAGCCACACAAGTGTTCCACAACCCAAACCCTATCTTCCAGGTACATTTCAACTTAAGGAGAGAACAAAAATGTGTTCAAAATCGTATAAGCCACAACCCTTTTCTGTCGGAAAACCCTCACCCTCACCATGATAATACTTTCCAGGTACATTTAAACTTAAGGAGAGCATCAAATGACATTTAAAATTGTATGAGCCACAAAACTGTTCTACATCCCTAACCCAAACCCTAACTTCCTGGTACATTTCAAATTAAGGAGAGAACAAAAATGTGTTTAAAATCATATTCAAAATCATATAAGCCACACCCCTCTTCTGTCGGAAAACCCTCCCCCTCACCCTCATACTAGTTTCCAGGTACATTTCAACTTAAGGAGAGCATCAAATGACATTTAAAATTGTATGAGCCACACAACTGTACCCTAACCCTAACCCTAACCCTAACCCTAACCCTAACCCTAACCCTAACCCTAACCCTAACCCTAACCCTAACCCTAACCCTAACCCTAACCCTAACCCTAACCCTAACCCTAACCCTAACCCTAACCCTAACCCTAACCCTAACCCTAACCCTAACCCTACCTTCTTGGTACATTTCAACTTAAGGAGAGAACAAAAAATGTGTTCAAAATCGTATAAGCCACACCCCTCTTCTGTCGGAAAACCCTCCCACTCACCCTCATACTTCTTTCCAGGTACATTTAAACTTAAGGAGAGCATCAAATGACATTTAAAATTGTATGAGCCACACAACTGTACCCTAACCCTAACCCTAACCCTAACCCTAACCCTAACCCTAACCCTAACCCTAACCCTAACCCTAACCCTAACCCTAACCCTAACCCTAACCCTAACCCTAACCCTACCTTCCTGGTACATTTCAACTTAAGGAGAGAACAAAAAATGTGTTCAAAATCGTATAAGCCACACCCCTCTTCTGTCGGAAAACCCTCCCACTCACCCTCATACTAGTTTCCAGGTACATTTCAACTTAAGGAGAGCATCAAATGACATTTAAAATTGTATGAGCCACACAACTGTACCCTAACCCTAACCCTAACCCTAACCCTAACCCTAACCCTAACCCTAACCCTAACCCTAACCCTAACCCTAACCCTAACCCTAACCCTAACCCTAACCCTAACCCTAACCCTAACCCTAACCCTAACCCTAACCCTAACCCTAACCCTAACCCTAACCCTAACCCTACCTTCTTGGTACATTTCAACTTAAGGAGAGAACAAAAAATGTGTTCAAAATCGTATAAGCCACACCCCTCTTCTGTCGGAAAACCCTCCCACTCACCCTCATACTTCTTTCCAGGTACATTTAAACTTAAGGAGAGCATCAAATGACATTTAAAATTGTATGAGCCACACAACTGTACCCTAACCCTAACCCTAACCCTAACCCTAACCCTAACCCTAACCCTAACCCTAACCCTAACCCTAACCCTAACCCTAACCCTAACCCTAACCCTAACCCTAACCCTAACCCTAACCCTAACCCTAACCCTAACCCTAACCCTACCTTCCTGGTACATTTCAACTTAAGGAGAGAACAAAAAATGTGTTCAAAATCATATAAGCCACACCCCTCTTCTGTCGGAAAACCCTCCCACTCACCCTCATACTTCTTTCCAGGTACATTTAAACTTAAGGAGAGCATCAAATGACATTTAAAATTGTATGAGCCACACAACTGTACCCTAACCCTAACCCTAACCCTAACCCTAACCCTAACCCTAACCCTAACCCTAACCCTAACCCTAACCCTAACCCTAACCCTAACCCTAACCCTAACCCTAACCCTAACCCTAACCCTAACCCTAACCCTACCTTCCTGGTGCATTTCAACATAAGGAGAGAACAAAAATGTGTTCAAAATCGTATAAGCCACAGCTCTCTTCTGTCGGAAAACCCTCACCAACACCCTCATACTAGTTTCCAGGTACATTTCAAATTAAGGAGAGCATCAAATGACATTTAAAATTGTACGAGCCACACAACTGTCTAACCCTAACCCTAACCCTACCTTCCTGATACATTTCAACTTAAGGAGAGCATCAAATGACATTTAAAATTGTATGAGCCACACAAGTGTTCCACAACCCAAACCCTATCTTCCAGGTACATTTCAACTTAAGGAGAGAACAAAAATGTGTTCAAAATCGTATAAGCCACAACCCTTTTCTGTCGGAAAACCCTCACCCTCACCATGATAATACTTTCCAGGTACATTTAAACTTAAGGAGAGCATCAAATGACATTTAAAATTGTATGAGCCACAAAACTGTTCTACATCCCTAACCCAAACCCTAACTTCCTGGTACATTTCAAATTAAGGAGAGAACAAAAATGTGTTTAAAATCATATTCAAAATCATATAAGCCACACCCCTCTTCTGTCGGAAAACCCTCCCACTCACCCTCATACTTCTTTCCAGGTACATTTAAACTTAAGGAGAGCATCAAATGACATTTAAAATTGTATGAGCCACACAACTGTACCCTAACCCTAACCCTAACCCTAACCCTAACCCTAACCCTAACCCTAACCCTAACCCTAACCCTAACCCTAACCCTAACCCTAACCCTAACCCTAACCCTAACCCTAACCCTAACCCTAACCCTAACCCTAACCCTAACCCTAACCCTAACCCTACCTTCCTGGTACATTTCAACTTAAGGAGAGAACAAAAAATGTGTTCAAAATCGTATAAGCCACACCCCTCTTCTGTCGGAAAACCCTCCCACTCACCCTCATACTTCTTTCCAGGTACATTTAAACTTAAGGAGAGCATCAAATGACATTTAAAATTGTATGAGCCACACAACTGTACCCTAACCCTAACCCTAACCCTAACCCTAACCCTAACCCTACCTTCCTGGTGCATTTCAACATAAGGAGAGAACAAAAATGTGTTCAAAATCGTATAAGCCACAGCTCTCTTCTGTCGGAAAACCCTCACCAACACCCTCATACTAGTTTCCAGGTACATTTCAAATTAAGGAGAGCATCAAATGACATTTAAAATTGTACGAGCCACACAACTGTCTAACCCTAACCCTAACCCTACCTTCCTGATACATTTCAACTTAAGGAGAGCATCAAATGACATTTAAAATTGTATGAGCCACACAAGTGTTCCACAACCCAAACCCTATCTTCCAGGTACATTTCAACTTAAGGAGAGAACAAAAATGTGTTCAAAATCGTATAAGCCACAACCCTTTTCTGTCGGAAAACCCTCACCCTCACCATGATAATACTTTCCAGGTACATTTAAACTTAAGGAGAGCATCAAATGACATTTAAAATTGTATGAGCCACACAACTGTACCCTAACCCTAACCCTAACCCTAACCCTAACCCTAACCCTAACCCTAACCCTAACCCTAACCCTAACCCTAACCCTAACCCTAACCCTACCTTCCTGGTACATTTCAACTTAAGGAGAGAACAAAAAATGTGTTCAAAATCGTATAAGCCACACCCCTCTTCTGTCGGAAAACCCTCCCACTCACCCTCATACTTCTTTCCAGGTACATTTAAACTTAAGGAGAGCATCAAATGACATTTAAAATTGTATGAGCCACACAACTGTACCCTAACCCTAACCCTAACCCTAACCCTAACCCTAACCCTACCTTCCTGGTGCATTTCAACATAAGGAGAGAACAAAAATGTGTTCAAAATCGTATAAGCCACAGCTCTCTTCTGTCGGAAAACCCTCACCAACACCCTCATACTAGTTTCCAGGTACATTTCAAATTAAGGAGAGCATCAAATGACATTTAAAATTGTACGAGCCACACAACTGTCTAACCCTAACCCTAACCCTACCTTCCTGATACATTTCAACTTAAGGAGAGCATCAAATGACATTTAAAATTGTATGAGCCACACAAGTGTTCCACAACCCAAACCCTATCTTCCAGGTACATTTCAACTTAAGGAGAGAACAAAAATGTGTTCAAAATCGTATAAGCCACAACCCTTTTCTGTCGGAAAACCCTCACCCTCACCATGATAATACTTTCCAGGTACATTTAAACTTAAGGAGAGCATCAAATGACATTTAAAATTGTATGAGCCACAAAACTGTTCTACATCCCTAACCCAAACCCTAACTTCCTGGTACATTTCAAATTAAGGAGAGAACAAAAATGTGTTTAAAATCATATTCAAAATCATATAAGCCACACCCCTCTTCTGTCGGAAAACCCTCCCCCTCACCCTCATACTAGTTTCCAGGTACATTTCAACTTAAGGAGAGCATCAAATGACATTTAAAATTGTATGAGCCACACAACTGTACCCTAACCCTAACCCTAACCCTAACCCTAACCCTAACCCTAACCCTAACCCTAACCCTAACCCTAACCCTAACCCTAACCCTAACCCTAACCCTAACCCTAACCCTAACCCTAACCCTAACCCTAACCCTAACCCTAACCCTAACCCTACCTTCCTGGTACATTTCAACTTAAGGAGAGAACAAAAAATGTGTTCAAAATCGTATAAGCCACACCCCTCTTCTGTCGGAAAACCCTCCCACTCACCCTCATACTTCTTTCCAGGTACATTTAAACTTAAGGAGAGCATCAAATGACATTTAAAATTGTATGAGCCACACAACTGTACCCTAACCCTAACCCTAACCCTAACCCTAACCCTAACCCTAACCCTAACCCTAACCCTAACCCTAACCCTAACCCTAACCCTAACCCTAACCCTAACCCTAACCCTAACCCTAACCCTAACCCTAACCCTACCTTCCTGGTGCATTTCAACATAAGGAGAGAACAAAAATGTGTTCAAAATCGTATAAGCCACAGCTCTCTTCTGTCGGAAAACCCTCACCAACACCCTCATACTAGTTTCCAGGTACATTTCAAATTAAGGAGAGCATCAAATGACATTTAAAATTGTACGAGCCACACAACTGTCTAACCCTAACCCTAACCCTACCTTCCTGATACATTTCAACTTAAGGAGAGCATCAAATGACATTTAAAATTGTATGAGCCACACAAGTGTTCCACAACCCAAACCCTATCTTCCAGGTACATTTCAACTTAAGGAGAGAACAAAAATGTGTTCAAAATCGTATAAGCCACAACCCTTTTCTGTCGGAAAACCCTCACCCTCACCATGATAATACTTTCCAGGTACATTTAAACTTAAGGAGAGCATCAAATGACATTTAAAATTGTATGAGCCACAAAACTGTTCTACATCCCTAACCCAAACCCTAACTTCCTGGTACATTTCAAATTAAGGAGAGAACAAAAATGTGTTTAAAATCATATTCAAAATCATATAAGCCACACCCCTCTTCTGTCGGAAAACCCTCCCACTCACCCTCATACTTCTTTCCAGGTACATTTAAACTTAAGGAGAGCATCAAATGACATTTAAAATTGTATGAGCCACACAACTGTACCCTAACCCTAACCCTAACCCTAACCCTAACCCTAACCCTAACCCTAACCCTAACCCTAACCCTAACCCTAACCCTAACCCTAACCCTAACCCTAACCCTAACCCTAACCCTAACCCTAACCCTAACCCTAACCCTAACCCTAACCCTAACCCTACCTTCCTGGTACATTTCAACTTAAGGAGAGAACAAAAAATGTGTTCAAAATCGTATAAGCCACACCCCTCTTCTGTCGGAAAACCCTCCCACTCACCCTCATACTTCTTTCCAGGTACATTTAAACTTAAGGAGAGCATCAAATGACATTTAAAATTGTATGAGCCACACAACTGTACCCTAACCCTAACCCTAACCCTAACCCTAACCCTAACCCTAACCCTAACCCTAACCCTAACCCTAACCCTAACCCTAACCCTAACCCTAACCCTACCTTCCTGGTGCATTTCAACATAAGGAGAGAACAAAAATGTGTTCAAAATCGTATAAGCCACAGCTCTCTTCTGTCGGAAAACCCTCACCAACACCCTCATACTAGTTTCCAGGTACATTTCAAATTAAGGAGAGCATCAAATGACATTTAAAATTGTACGAGCCACACAACTGTCTAACCCTAACCCTAACCCTACCTTCCTGATACATTTCAACTTAAGGAGAGCATCAAATGACATTTAAAATTGTATGAGCCACACAAGTGTTCCACAACCCAAACCCTATCTTCCAGGTACATTTCAACTTAAGGAGAGAACAAAAATGTGTTCAAAATCGTATAAGCCACAACCCTTTTCTGTCGGAAAACCCTCACCCTCACCATGATAATACTTTCCAGGTACATTTAAACTTAAGGAGAGCATCAAATGACATTTAAAATTGTATGAGCCACAAAACTGTTCTACATCCCTAACCCAAACCCTAACTTCCTGGTACATTTCAAATTAAGGAGAGAACAAAAATGTGTTTAAAATCATATTCAAAATCATATAAGCCACACCCCTCTTCTGTCGGAAAACCCTCCCACTCACCCTCATACTTCTTTCCAGGTACATTTAAACTTAAGGAGAGCATCAAATGACATTTAAAATTGTATGAGCCACACAACTGTACCCTAACCCTAACCCTAACCCTAACCCTAACCCTAACCCTAACCCTAACCCTAACCCTAACCCTAACCCTAACCCTAACCCTAACCCTAACCCTAACCCTAACCCTAACCCTAACCCTAACCCTAACCCTAACCCTAACCCTAACCCTAACCCTAACCCTAACCCTAACCCTAACCCTACCTTCCTGGTACATTTCAACTTAAGGAGAGAACAAAAAATGTGTTCAAAATCGTATAAGCCACACCCCTCTTCTGTCGGAAAACCCTCCCACTCACCCTCATACTTCTTTCCAGGTACATTTAAACTTAAGGAGAGCATCAAATGACATTTAAAATTGTATGAGCCACACAACTGTACCCTAACCCTAACCCTAACCCTAACCCTAACCCTAACCCTAACCCTAACCCTAACCCTAACCCTAACCCTAACCCTAACCCTAACCCTAACCCTAACCCTAACCCTAACCCTAACCCTAACCCTAACCCTACCTTCCTGGTGCATTTCAACATAAGGAGAGAACAAAAATGTGTTCAAAATCGTATAAGCCACAGCTCTCTTCTGTCGGAAAACCCTCACCAACACCCTCATACTAGTTTCCAGGTACATTTCAAATTAAGGAGAGCATCAAATGACATTTAAAATTGTACGAGCCACACAACTGTCTAACCCTAACCCTAACCCTACCTTCCTGATACATTTCAACTTAAGGAGAGCATCAAATGACATTTAAAATTGTATGAGCCACACAAGTGTTCCACAACCCAAACCCTATCTTCCAGGTACATTTCAACTTAAGGAGAGAACAAAAATGTGTTCAAAATCGTATAAGCCACAACCCTTTTCTGTCGGAAAACCCTCACCCTCACCATGATAATACTTTCCAGGTACATTTAAACTTAAGGAGAGCATCAAATGACATTTAAAATTGTATGAGCCACAAAACTGTTCTACATCCCTAACCCAAACCCTAACTTCCTGGTACATTTCAAATTAAGGAGAGAACAAAAATGTGTTTAAAATCATATTCAAAATCATATAAGCCACACCCCTCTTCTGTCGGAAAACCCTCCCACTCACCCTCATACTTCTTTCCAGGTACATTTAAACTTAAGGAGAGCATCAAATGACATTTAAAATTGTATGAGCCACACAACTGTACCCTAACCCTAACCCTAACCCTAACCCTAACCCTAACCCTAACCCTAACCCTAACCCTAACCCTAACCCTAACCCTAACCCTAACCCTAACCCTAACCCTAACCCTAACCCTAACCCTAACCCTAACCCTAACCCTAACCCTAACCCTAACCCTAACCCTAACCCTAACCCTAACCCTAACCCTACCTTCCTGGTACATTTCAACTTAAGGAGAGAACAAAAAATGTGTTCAAAATCGTATAAGCCACACCCCTCTTCTGTCGGAAAACCCTCCCACTCACCCTCATACTTCTTTCCAGGTACATTTAAACTTAAGGAGAGCATCAAATGACATTTAAAATTGTATGAGCCACACAACTGTACCCTAACCCTAACCCTAACCCTAACCCTAACCCTAACCCTAACCCTACCTTCCTGGTGCATTTCAACATAAGGAGAGAACAAAAATGTGTTCAAAATCGTATAAGCCACAGCTCTCTTCTGTCGGAAAACCCTCACCAACACCCTCATACTAGTTTCCAGGTACATTTCAAATTAAGGAGAGCATCAAATGACATTTAAAATTGTACGAGCCACACAACTGTCTAACCCTAACCCTAACCCTACCTTCCTGATACATTTCAACTTAAGGAGAGCATCAAATGACATTTAAAATTGTATGAGCCACACAAGTGTTCCACAACCCAAACCCTATCTTCCAGGTACATTTCAACTTAAGGAGAGAACAAAAATGTGTTCAAAATCGTATAAGCCACAACCCTTTTCTGTCGGAAAACCCTCACCCTCACCATGATAATACTTTCCAGGTACATTTAAACTTAAGGAGAGCATCAAATGACATTTAAAATTGTATGAGCCACAAAACTGTTCTACATCCCTAACCCAAACCCTAACTTCCTGGTACATTTCAAATTAAGGAGAGAACAAAAATGTGTTTAAAATCATATTCAAAATCATATAAGCCACACCCCTCTTCTGTCGGAAAACCCTCCCCCTCACCCTCATACTAGTTTCCAGGTACATTTCAACTTAAGGAGAGCATCAAATGACATTTAAAATTGTATGAGCCACACAACTGTACCCTAACCCTAACCCTAACCCTAACCCTAACCCTAACCCTAACCCTAACCCTAACCCTAACCCTAACCCTAACCCTAACCCTAACCCTAACCCTAACCCTAACCCTAACCCTAACCCTAACCCTAACCCTACCTTCTTGGTACATTTCAACTTAAGGAGAGAACAAAAAATGTGTTCAAAATCGTATAAGCCACACCCCTCTTCTGTCGGAAAACCCTCCCACTCACCCTCATACTTCTTTCCAGGTACATTTAAACTTAAGGAGAGCATCAAATGACATTTAAAATTGTATGAGCCACACAACTGTACCCTAACCCTAACCCTAACCCTAACCCTAACCCTAACCCTAACCCTAACCCTAACCCTAACCCTAACCCTAACCCTAACCCTAACCCTAACCCTAACCCTAACCCTAACCCTAACCCTAACCCTAACCCTAACCCTACCTTCCTGGTACATTTCAACTTAAGGAGAGAACAAAAAATGTGTTCAAAATCGTATAAGCCACACCCCTCTTCTGTCGGAAAACCCTCCCACTCACCCTCATACTTCTTTCCAGGTACATTTAAACTTAAGGAGAGCATCAAATGACATTTAAAATTGTATGAGCCACACAACTGTACCCTAACCCTAACCCTAACCCTAACCCTAACCCTAACCCTAACCCTAACCCTAACCCTAACCCTAACCCTAACCCTAACCCTAACCCTAACCCTAACCCTAACCCTAACCCTAACCCTAACCCTAACCCTAACCCTAACCCTAACCCTAACCCTAACCCTAACCCTAACCCTAACCCTAACCCTACCTTCCTGGTACATTTCAACTTAAGGAGAGAAAAAAAAAAATGTGTTCAAAATCGGATAAGCCACACCCCTTTTCTGTTGGAAAACCCTCACCCTCACATTGATAATACTTTCCAGGTACATTTCAACTTAAGGAGAGAACAAAAATGTGTTCAAAATCGTATAAGCCACACCCCTTTTCTGTCGGAAAACCCTCACTTTCACCATGATAATACTTTCCAGGTACATTTCAACTTAAGGAGAGCATCAAATGACATTTAAAATTGTATGAGCCACAAAACTGTTCTACAACCCAAACCCAAACCCTAACTTCCTGGTACATTTCAACTTAAGGAGAGAACAAAAATGTGTTTAAAATCATATTCAAAATCATATAAGCCACACCCCTCTTCTGTCAGAAAACCCTCACCCTGATAATACTTTCCAGGTACATTTCAACTTAAGGAGAGCATCAAATGACATTTAAAATTGTATGAGCCACACAACTGTACCCTAACCCTAACCCTAACCCTAACCCTAACCCTAACCCTAACCCTAACCCTAACCCTAACCCTAACCCTAACCCTAACCCTAACCCTAACCCTAACCCTAACCCTAACCCTAACCCTAACCCTAACCCTAACCCTAACCCTAACCCTAACCCTAACCCTAACCCTACCTTCCTGGTACATTTCAACTTAAGGAGAGAACAAAAAATGTGTTCAAAATCGTATAAGCCACACCCCTCTTCTGTCGGAAAACCCTCCCACTCACCCTCATACTTCTTTCCAGGTACATTTAAACTTAAGGAGAGCATCAAATGACATTTAAAATTGTATGAGCCACACAACTGTACCCTAACCCTAACCCTAACCCTAACCCTAACCCTAACCCTAACCCTAACCCTAACCCTAACCCTAACCCTAACCCTAACCCTAACCCTAACCCTACCTTCCTGGTGCATTTCAACATAAGGAGAGAACAAAAATGTGTTCAAAATCGTATAAGCCACAGCTCTCTTCTGTCGGAAAACCCTCACCAACACCCTCATACTAGTTTCCAGGTACATTTCAAATTAAGGAGAGCATCAAATGACATTTAAAATTGTACGAGCCACACAACTGTCTAACCCTAACCCTAACCCTACCTTCCTGATACATTTCAACTTAAGGAGAGCATCAAATGACATTTAAAATTGTATGAGCCACACAAGTGTTCCACAACCCAAACCCTATCTTCCAGGTACATTTCAACTTAAGGAGAGAACAAAAATGTGTTCAAAATCGTATAAGCCACAACCCTTTTCTGTCGGAAAACCCTCACCCTCACCATGATAATACTTTCCAGGTACATTTAAACTTAAGGAGAGCATCAAATGACATTTAAAATTGTATGAGCCACAAAACTGTTCTACATCCCTAACCCAAACCCTAACTTCCTGGTACATTTCAAATTAAGGAGAGAACAAAAATGTGTTTAAAATCATATTCAAAATCATATAAGCCACACCCCTCTTCTGTCGGAAAACCCTCCCACTCACCCTCATACTTCTTTCCAGGTACATTTAAACTTAAGGAGAGCATCAAATGACATTTAAAATTGTATGAGCCACACAACTGTACCCTAACCCTAACCCTAACCCTAACCCTAACCCTAACCCTAACCCTAACCCTAACCCTAACCCTAACCCTAACCCTAACCCTAACCCTAACCCTAACCCTAACCCTAACCCTAACCCTAACCCTAACCCTACCTTCCTGGTGCATTTCAACATAAGGAGAGAACAAAAATGTGTTCAAAATCGTATAAGCCACAGCTCTCTTCTGTCGGAAAACCCTCACCAACACCCTCATACTAGTTTCCAGGTACATTTCAAATTAAGGAGAGCATCAAATGACATTTAAAATTGTACGAGCCACACAACTGTCTAACCCTAACCCTAACCCTACCTTCCTGATACATTTCAACTTAAGGAGAGCATCAAATGACATTTAAAATTGTATGAGCCACACAAGTGTTCCACAACCCAAACCCTATCTTCCAGGTACATTTCAACTTAAGGAGAGAACAAAAATGTGTTCAAAATCGTATAAGCCACAACCCTTTTCTGTCGGAAAACCCTCACCCTCACCATGATAATACTTTCCAGGTACATTTAAACTTAAGGAGAGCATCAAATGACATTTAAAATTGTATGAGCCACACAACTGTACCCTAACCCTAACCCTAACCCTAACCCTAACCCTAACCCTAACCCTAACCCTAACCCTAACCCTAACCCTAACCCTAACCCTAACCCTAACCCTAACCCTAACCCTAACCCTAACCCTAACCCTAACCCTAACCCTAACCCTAACCCTAACCCTAACCCTAACCCTAACCCTAACCCTAACCCTAACCCTAACCCTACCTTCCTGGTACATTTCAACTTAAGGAGAGAACAAAAAATGTGTTCAAAATCGTATAAGCCACACCCCTCTTCTGTCGGAAAACCCTCCCACTCACCCTCATACTTCTTTCCAGGTACATTTAAACTTAAGGAGAGCATCAAATGACATTTAAAATTGTATGAGCCACACAACTGTACCCTAACCCTAACCCTAACCCTAACCCTAACCCTAACCCTACCTTCCTGGTGCATTTCAACATAAGGAGAGAACAAAAATGTGTTCAAAATCGTATAAGCCACAGCTCTCTTCTGTCGGAAAACCCTCACCAACACCCTCATACTAGTTTCCAGGTACATTTCAAATTAAGGAGAGCATCAAATGACATTTAAAATTGTACGAGCCACACAACTGTCTAACCCTAACCCTAACCCTACCTTCCTGATACATTTCAACTTAAGGAGAGCATCAAATGACATTTAAAATTGTATGAGCCACACAAGTGTTCCACAACCCAAACCCTATCTTCCAGGTACATTTCAACTTAAGGAGAGAACAAAAATGTGTTCAAAATCGTATAAGCCACAACCCTTTTCTGTCGGAAAACCCTCACCCTCACCATGATAATACTTTCCAGGTACATTTAAACTTAAGGAGAGCATCAAATGACATTTAAAATTGTATGAGCCACAAAACTGTTCTACATCCCTAACCCAAACCCTAACTTCCTGGTACATTTCAAATTAAGGAGAGAACAAAAATGTGTTTAAAATCATATTCAAAATCATATAAGCCACACCCCTCTTCTGTCGGAAAACCCTCCCCCTCACCCTCATACTAGTTTCCAGGTACATTTCAACTTAAGGAGAGCATCAAATGACATTTAAAATTGTATGAGCCACACAACTGTACCCTAACCCTAACCCTAACCCTAACCCTAACCCTAACCCTAACCCTAACCCTAACCCTAACCCTAACCCTAACCCTAACCCTAACCCTAACCCTAACCCTAACCCTAACCCTAACCCTAACCCTAACCCTAACCCTAACCCTAACCCTAACCCTAACCCTACCTTCTTGGTACATTATTAACTTAAGGAGAGAACAAAAAATGTGTTCAAAATCGTATAAGCCACACCCCTCTTCTGTCGGAAAACCCTCCCACTCACCCTCATACTTCTTTCCAGGTACATTTAAACTTAAGGAGAGCATCAAATGACATTTAAAATTGTATGAGCCACACAACTGTACCCTAACCCTAACCCTAACCCTAACCCTAACCCTAACCCTAACCCTAACCCTAACCCTAACCCTAACCCTAACCCTAACCCTAACCCTAACCCTAACCCTAACCCTAACCCTAACCCTAACCCTAACCCTAACCCTAACCCTACCTTCCTGGTACATTTCAACTTAAGGAGAGAACAAAAAATGTGTTCAAAATCGTATAAGCCACACCCCTCTTCTGTCGGAAAACCCTCCCACTCACCCTCATACTTCTTTCCAGGTACATTTAAACTTAAGGAGATCATCAAATGACATTTAAAATTGTATGAGCCACACAACTGTACCCTAACCCTAACCCTAACCCTAACCCTAACCCTAACCCTAACCCTAACCCTAACCCTAACCCTAACCCTAACCCTAACCCTAACCCTAACCCTAACCCTAACCCTAACCCTAACCCTAACCCTAACCCTAACCCTAACCCTACCTTCCTGGTACATTTCAACTTAAGGAGAGAAAAAAAAAAATGTGTTCAAAATCGGATAAGCCACACCCCTTTTCTGTTGGAAAACCCTCACCCTCACATTGATAATACTTTCCAGGTACATTTCAACTTAAGGAGAGAACAAAAATGTGTTCAAAATCGCATAAGCCACACCCCTTTTCTGTCGGAAAACCCTCACTTTCACCATGATAATACTTTCCAGGTACATTTCAACTTAAGGAGAGCATCAAATGACATTTAAAATTGTATGAGCCACACAACTGTACCCTAACCCTAACCCTAACCCTAACCCTAACCCTAACCCTAACCCTAACCCTAACCCTAACCCTAACCCTAACCCTAACCCTAACCCTAACCCTAACCCTAACCCTAACCCTAACCCTAACCCTAACCCTAACCCTAACCCTAACCCTACCTTCCTGGTACATTTCAACTTAAGGAGAGAACAAAAAATGTGTTCAAAATCGTATAAGCCACACCCCTCTTCTGTCGGAAAACCCTCCCACTCACCCTCATACTTCTTTCCAGGTACATTTAAACTTAAGGAGAGCATCAAATGACATTTAAAATTGTATGAGCCACACAACTGTACCCTAACCCTAACCCTAACCCTAACCCTAACCCTAACCCTAACCCTAACCCTAACCCTAACCCTAACCCTAACCCTAACCCTAACCCTAACCCTAACCCTAACCCTAACCCTAACCCTAACCCTAACCCTAACCCTACCTTCCTGGTGCATTTCAACATAAGGAGAGAACAAAAATGTGTTCAAAATCGTATAAGCCACAGCTCTCTTCTGTCGGAAAACCCTCACCAACACCCTCATACTAGTTTCCAGGTACATTTCAAATTAAGGAGAGCATCAAATGACATTTAAAATTGTACGAGCCACACAACTGTCTAACCCTAACCCTAACCCTACCTTCCTGATACATTTCAACTTAAGGAGAGCATCAAATGACATTTAAAATTGTATGAGCCACACAAGTGTTCCACAACCCAAACCCTATCTTCCAGGTACATTTCAACTTAAGGAGAGAACAAAAATGTGTTCAAAATCGTATAAGCCACAACCCTTTTCTGTCGGAAAACCCTCACCCTCACCATGATAATACTTTCCAGGTACATTTAAACTTAAGGAGAGCATCAAATGACATTTAAAATTGTATGAGCCACAAAACTGTTCTACATCCCTAACCCAAACCCTAACTTCCTGGTACATTTCAAATTAAGGAGAGAACAAAAATGTGTTTAAAATCATATTCAAAATCATATAAGCCACACCCCTCTTCTGTCGGAAAACCCTCCCACTCACCCTCATACTTCTTTCCAGGTACATTTAAACTTAAGGAGAGCATCAAATGACATTTAAAATTGTATGAGCCACACAACTGTACCCTAACCCTAACCCTAACCCTAACCCTAACCCTAACCCTACCTTCCTGGTGCATTTCAACATAAGGAGAGAACAAAAATGTGTTCAAAATCGTATAAGCCACAGCTCTCTTCTGTCGGAAAACCCTCACCAACACCCTCATACTAGTTTCCAGGTACATTTCAAATTAAGGAGAGCATCAAATGACATTTAAAATTGTACGAGCCACACAACTGTCTAACCCTAACCCTAACCCTACCTTCCTGATACATTTCAACTTAAGGAGAGCATCAAATGACATTTAAAATTGTATGAGCCACACAAGTGTTCCACAACCCAAACCCTATCTTCCAGGTACATTTCAACTTAAGGAGAGAACAAAAATGTGTTCAAAATCGTATAAGCCACAACCCTTTTCTGTCGGAAAACCCTCACCCTCACCATGATAATACTTTCCAGGTACATTTAAACTTAAGGAGAGCATCAAATGACATTTAAAATTGTATGAGCCACAAAACTGTTCTACATCCCTAACCCAAACCCTAACTTCCTGGTACATTTCAAATTAAGGAGAGAACAAAAATGTGTTTAAAATCATATTCAAAATCATATAAGCCACACCCCTCTTCTGTCGGAAAACCCTCCCCCTCACCCTCATACTAGTTTCCAGGTACATTTCAACTTAAGGAGAGCATCAAATGACATTTAAAATTGTATGAGCCACACAACTGTACCCTAACCCTAACCCTAACCCTAACCCTAACCCTAACCCTAACCCTAACCCTAACCCTAACCCTAACCCTAACCCTAACCCTAACCCTAACCCTAACCCTAACCCTAACCCTAACCCTAACCCTAACCCTAACCCTAACCCTAACCCTAACCCTAACCCTACCTTCCTGGTACATTTCAACTTAAGGAGAGAACAAAAAATGTGTTCAGAATCGTATAAGCCACACCCCTCTTCTGTCGGAAAACCCTCCCACTCACCCTCATACTTCTTTCCAGGTACATTTAAACT
The DNA here is from genome assembly GCF_029499605.1 of Hyla sarda. Lineage (NCBI taxonomy): Eukaryota > Metazoa > Chordata > Amphibia > Anura > Hylidae > Hyla > Hyla sarda. The sequence continues at coordinate 355,162,690 of NC_079191.1, forward strand.
TAAGGAGAGCATCAAATGACATTTAAAATTGTATGAGCCACACAACTGTACCCTAACCCTAACCCTAACCCTAACCCTAACCCTAACCCTAACCCTAACCCTAACCCTAACCCTAACCCTAACCCTAACCCTAACCCTAACCCTAACCCTAACCCTAACCCTAACCCTAACCCTAACCCTAACCCTAACCCTAACCCTAACCCTAACCCTAACCCTACCTTCCTGGTACATTTCAACTTAAGGAGAGAAAAAAAAAAATGTGTTCAAAATCGGATAAGCCACACCCCTTTTCTGTTGGAAAACCCTCACCCTCACATTGATAATACTTTCCAGGTACATTTCAACTTAAGGAGAGAACAAAAATGTGTTCAAAATCGTATAAGCCACACCCCTTTTCTGTCGGAAAACCCTCACTTTCACCATGATAATACTTTCCAGGTACATTTCAACTTAAGGAGAGCATCAAATGACATTTAAAATTGTATGAGCCACAAAACTGTTCTACAACCCAAACCCAAACCCTAACTTCCTGGTACATTTCAACTTAAGGAGAGAACAAAAATGTGTTTAAAATCATATTCAAAATCATATAAGCCACACCCCTCTTCTGTCAGAAAACCCTCACCCTGATAATACTTTCCAGGTACATTTCAACTTAAGGAGAGCATCAAATGACATTTAAAATTGTATGAGCCACACAACTGTACCCTAACCCTAACCCTAACCCTAACCCTAACCCTAACCCTAACCCTAACCCTAACCCTAACCCTAACCCTAACCCTAACCCTAACCCTAACCCTAACCCTAACCCTAACCCTAACCCTAACCCTAACCCTAACCCTAACCCTACCTTCCTGGTGCATTTCAACATAAGGAGAGAACAAAAATGTGTTCAAAATCGTATAAGCCACAGCTCTCTTCTGTCGGAAAACCCTCACCAACACCCTCATACTAGTTTCCAGGTACATTTCAAATTAAGGAGAGCATCAAATGACATTTAAAATTGTACGAGCCACACAACTGTCTAACCCTAACCCTAACCCTACCTTCCTGATACATTTCAACTTAAGGAGAGCATCAAATGACATTTAAAATTGTATGAGCCACACAAGTGTTCCACAACCCAAACCCTATCTTCCAGGTACATTTCAACTTAAGGAGAGAACAAAAATGTGTTCAAAATCGTATAAGCCACAACCCTTTTCTGTAGGAAAACCCTCACCCTCACCATGATAATACTTTCCAGGTACATTTAAACTTAAGGAGAGCATCAAATGACATTTAAAATTGTATGAGCCACACAACTGTACCCTAACCCTAACCCTAACCCTAACCCTAACCCTAACCCTAACCCTAACCCTAACCCTAACCCTAACCCTAACCCTAACCCTAACCCTAACCCTAACCCTAACCCTAACCCTAACCCTAACCCTAACCCTAACCCTACCTTCCTGGTACATTTCAACTTAAGGAGAGAACAAAAAATGTGTTCAAAATCGTATAAGCCACACCCCTCTTCTGTCGGAAAACCCTCCCACTCACCCTCATACTTCTTTCCAGGTACATTTAAACTTAAGGAGAGCATCAAATGACATTTAAAATTGTATGAGCCACACAACTGTACCCTAACCCTAACCCTAACCCTAACCCTAACCCTAACCCTAACCCTACCTTCCTGGTGCATTTCAACATAAGGAGAGAACAAAAATGTGTTCAAAATCGTATAAGCCACAGCTCTCTTCTGTCGGAAAACCCTCACCAACACCCTCATACTAGTTTCCAGGTACATTTCAAATTAAGGAGAGCATCAAATGACATTTAAAATTGTACGAGCCACACAACTGTCTAACCCTAACCCTACCTTCCTGATACATTTCAACTTAAGGAGAGCATCAAATGACATTTAAAATTGTATGAGCCACACAAGTGTTCCACAACCCAAACCCTATCTTCCAGGTACATTTCAACTTAAGGAGAGAACAAAAATGTGTTCAAAATCGTATAAGCCACAACCCTTTTCTGTCGGAAAACCCTCACCCTCACCATGATAATACTTTCCAGGTACATTTAAACTTAAGGAGAGCATCAAATGACATTTAAAATTGTATGAGCCACAAAACTGTTCTACATCCCTAACCCAAACCCTAACTTCCTGGTACATTTCAAATTAAGGAGAGAACAAAAATGTGTTTAAAATCATATTCAAAATCATATAAGCCACACCCCTCTTCTGTCGGAAAACCCTCCCCCTCACCCTCATACTAGTTTCCAGGTACATTTCAACTTAAGGAGAGCATCAAATGACATTTAAAATTGTATGAGCCACACAACTGTACCCTAACCCTAACCCTAACCCTAACCCTAACCCTAACCCTAACCCTAACCCTAACCCTAACCCTAACCCTAACCCTAACCCTAACCCTAACCCTAACCCTAACCCTAACCCTAACCCTAACCCTAACCCTACCTTCTTGGTACATTTCAACTTAAGGAGAGAACAAAAAATGTGTTCAAAATCGTATAAGCCACACCCCTCTTCTGTCGGAAAACCCTCCCACTCACCCTCATACTTCTTTCCAGGTACATTTAAACTTAAGGAGAGCATCAAATGACATTTAAAATTGTATGAGCCACACAACTGTACCCTAACCCTAACCCTAACCCTAACCCTAACCCTAACCCTAACCCTAACCCTAACCCTAACCCTAACCCTAACCCTAACCCTAACCCTAACCCTAACCCTAACCCTAACCCTAACCCTAACCCTAACCCTAACCCTAACCCTAACCCTAACCCTAACCCTAACCCTACCTTCCTGGTACATTTCAACTTAAGGAGAGAACAAAAAATGTGTTCAAAATCGTATAAGCCACACCCCTCTTCTGTCGGAAAACCCTCCCACTCACCCTCATACTTCTTTCCAGGTACATTTAAACTTAAGGAGAGCATCAAATGACATTTAAAATTGTATGAGCCACACAACTGTACCCTAACCCTAACCCTAACCCTAACCCTAACCCTAACCCTAACCCTAACCCTAACCCTAACCCTAACCCTAACCCTAACCCTAACCCTAACCCTAACCCTAACCCTAACCCTAACCCTAACCCTAACCCTAACCCTAACCCTAACCCTAACCCTACCTTCCTGGTACATTTCAACTTAAGGAGAGAAAAAAAAAAATGTGTTCAAAATCGGATAAGCCACACCCCTTTTCTGTTGGAAAACCCTCACCCTCACATTGATAATACTTTCCAGGTACATTTCAACTTAAGGAGAGAACAAAAATGTGTTCAAAATCGTATAAGCCACACCCCTTTTCTGTCGGAAAACCCTCACTTTCACCATGATAATACTTTCCAGGTACATTTCAACTTAAGGAGAGCATCAAATGACATTTAAAATTGTATGAGCCACAAAACTGTTCTACAACCCAAACCCAAACCCTAACTTCCTGGTACATTTCAACTTAAGGAGAGAACAAAAATGTGTTTAAAATCATATTCAAAATCATATAAGCCACACCCCTCTTCTGTCAGAAAACCCTCACCCTGATAATACTTTCCAGGTACATTTAAACTTAAGGAGAGCATCAAATGACATTTAAAATTGTATGAGCCACACAACTGTACCCTAACCCTAACCCTAACCCTAACCCTAACCCTAACCCTAACCCTAACCCTAACCCTAACCCTAACCCTAACCCTAACCCTAACCCTAACCCTAACCCTAACCCTAACCCTAACCCTAACCCTAACCCTAACCCTAACCCTAACCCTACCTTCCTGGTACATTTCAACTTAAGGAGAGAACAAAAAATGTGTTCAAAATCGTATAAGCCACACCCCTCTTCTGTCGGAAAACCCTCCCACTCACCCTCATACTTCTTTCCAGGTACATTTAAACTTAAGGAGAGCATCAAATGACATTTAAAATTGTATGAGCCACACAACTGTACCCTAACCCTAACCCTAACCCTAACCCTAACCCTAACCCTACCTTCCTGGTGCATTTCAACATAAGGAGAGAACAAAAATGTGTTCAAAATCGTATAAGCCACAGCTCTCTTCTGTCGGAAAACCCTCACCAACACCCTCATACTAGTTTCCAGGTACATTTCAAATTAAGGAGAGCATCAAATGACATTTAAAATTGTACGAGCCACACAACTGTCTAACCCTAACCCTAACCCTACCTTCCTGATACATTTCAACTTAAGGAGAGCATCAAATGACATTTAAAATTGTATGAGCCACACAAGTGTTCCACAACCCAAACCCTATCTTCCAGGTACATTTCAACTTAAGGAGAGAACAAAAATGTGTTCAAAATCGTATAAGCCACAACCCTTTTCTGTCGGAAAACCCTCACCCTCACCATGATAATACTTTCCAGGTACATTTAAACTTAAGGAGAGCATCAAATGACATTTAAAATTGTATGAGCCACAAAACTGTTCTACATCCCTAACCCAAACCCTAACTTCCTGGTACATTTCAAATTAAGGAGAGAACAAAAATGTGTTTAAAATCATATTCAAAATCATATAAGCCACACCCCTCTTCTGTCGGAAAACCCTCCCCCTCACCCTCATACTAGTTTCCAGGTACATTTCAACTTAAGGAGAGCATCAAATGACATTTAAAATTGTATGAGCCACACAACTGTACCCTAACCCTAACCCTAACCCTAACCCTAACCCTAACCCTAACCCTAACCCTAACCCTAACCCTAACCCTAACCCTAACCCTAACCCTAACCCTAACCCTAACCCTAACCCTAACCCTAACCCTAACCCTAACCCTAACCCTAACCCTAACCCTAACCCTACCTTCTTGGTACATTTCAACTTAAGGAGAGAACAAAAAATGTGTTCAAAATCGTATAAGCCACACCCCTCTTCTGTCGGAAAACCCTCCCACTCACCCTCATACTTCTTTCCAGGTACATTTAAACTTAAGGAGAGCATCAAATGACATTTAAAATTGTATGAGCCACACAACTGTACCCTAACCCTAACCCTAACCCTAACCCTAACCCTAACCCTAACCCTAACCCTAACCCTAACCCTAACCCTAACCCTAACCCTAACCCTAACCCTAACCCTAACCCTAACCCTAACCCTAACCCTAACCCTAACCCTAACCCTACCTTCCTGGTACATTTCAACTTAAGGAGAGAACAAAAAATGTGTTCAAAATCGTTTAAGCCACACCCCTCTTCTGTCGGAAAACCCTCCCACTCACCCTCATACTTCTTTCCAGGTACATTTAAACTTAAGGAGAGCATCAAATGACATTTAAAATTGTATGAGCCACACAACTGTACCCTAACCCTAACCCTAACCCTAACCCTAACCCTAACCCTAACCCTAACCCTAACCCTAACCCTAACCCTAACCCTAACCCTAACCCTAACCCTAACCCTAACCCTAACCCTAACCCTAACCCTAACCCTAACCCTAACCCTAACCCTACCTTCCTGGTACATTTCAACTTAAGGAGAGAAAAAAAAAAATGTGTTCAAAATCGGATAAGCCACACCCCTTTTCTGTTGGAAAACCCTCACCCTCACATTGATAATACTTTCCAGGTACATTTCAACTTAAGGAGAGAACAAAAATGTGTTCAAAATCGTATAAGCCACACCCCTTTTCTGTCGGAAAACCCTCACTTTCACCATGATAATACTTTCCAGGTACATTTCAACTTAAGGAGAGCATCAAATGACATTTAAAATTGTATGAGCCACAAAACTGTTCTACAACCCAAACCCAAACCCTAACTTCCTGGTACATTTCAACTTAAGGAGAGAACAAAAATGTGTTTAAAATCATATTCAAAATCATATAAGCCACACCCCTCTTCTGTCAGAAAACCCTCACCCTGATAATACTTTCCAGGTACATTTCAACTTAAGGAGAGCATCAAATGACATTTAAAATTGTATGAGCCACACAACTGTACCCTAACCCTAACCCTAACCCTAACCCTAACCCTAACCCTAACCCTAACCCTAACCCTAACCCTAACCCTAACCCTAACCCTAACCCTAACCCTAACCCTAACCCTAACCCTAACCCTAACCCTAACCCTAACCCTAACCCTAACCCTAACCCTAACCCTAACCCTAACCCTAACCCTAACCCTACCTTCCTGGTACATTTCAACTTAAGGAGAGAACAAAAAATGTGTTCAAAATCGTATAAGCCACACCCCTCTTCTGTCGGAAAACCCTCCCACTCACCCTCATACTTCTTTCCAGGTACATTTAAACTTAAGGAGAGCATCAAATGACATTTAAAATTGTATGAGCCACACAACTGTACCCTAACCCTAACCCTAACCCTAACCCTAACCCTAACCCTAACCCTAACCCTAACCCTAACCCTACCTTCCTGGTGCATTTCAACATAAGGAGAGAACAAAAATGTGTTCAAAATCGTATAAGCCACAGCTCTCTTCTGTCGGAAAACCCTCACCAACACCCTCATACTAGTTTCCAGGTACATTTCAAATTAAGGAGAGCATCAAATGACATTTAAAATTGTACGAGCCACACAACTGTCTAACCCTAACCCTAACCCTACCTTCCTGATACATTTCAACTTAAGGAGAGCATCAAATGACATTTAAAATTGTATGAGCCACACAAGTGTTCCACAACCCAAACCCTATCTTCCAGGTACATTTCAACTTAAGGAGAGAACAAAAATGTGTTCAAAATCGTATAAGCCACAACCCTTTTCTGTCGGAAAACCCTCACCCTCACCATGATAATACTTTCCAGGTACATTTAAACTTAAGGAGAGCATCAAATGACATTTAAAATTGTATGAGCCACAAAACTGTTCTACATCCCTAACCCAAACCCTAACTTCCTGGTACATTTCAAATTAAGGAGAGAACAAAAATGTGTTTAAAATCATATTCAAAATCATATAAGCCACACCCCTCTTCTGTCGGAAAACCCTCCCCCTCACCCTCATACTAGTTTCCAGGTACATTTCAACTTAAGGAGAGCATCAAATGACATTTAAAATTGTATGAGCCACACAACTGTACCCTAACCCTAACCCTAACCCTAACCCTAACCCTAACCCTAACCCTAACCCTAACCCTAACCCTAACCCTAACCCTAACCCTAACCCTAACCCTAACCCTAACCCTAACCCTAACCCTAACCCTAACCCTAACCCTAACCCTAACCCTACCTTCTTGGTACATTTCAACTTAAGGAGAGAACAAAAAATGTGTTCAAAATCGTATAAGCCACACCCCTCTTCTGTCGGAAAACCCTCCCACTCACCCTCATACTTCTTTCCAGGTACATTTAAACTTAAGGAGAGCATCAAATGACATTTAAAATTGTATGAGCCACACAACTGTACCCTAACCCTAACCCTAACCCTAACCCTAACCCTAACCCTAACCCTAACCCTAACCCTAACCCTAACCCTAACCCTAACCCTAACCCTAACCCTAACCCTAACCCTAACCCTAACCCTAACCCTAACCCTAACCCTACCTTCTTGGTACATTTCAACTTAAGGAGAGAACAAAAAATGTGTTCAAAATCGTATAAGCCACACCCCTCTTCTGTCGGAAAACCCTCCCACTCACCCTCATACTTCTTTCCAGGTACATTTAAACTTAAGGAGAGCATCAAATGACATTTAAAATTGTATGAGCCACACAACTGTACCCTAACCCTAACCCTAACCCTAACCCTAACCCTAACCCTAACCCTAACCCTAACCCTAACCCTAACCCTAACCCTAACCCTAACCCTAACCCTAACCCTAACCCTAACCCTAACCCTAACCCTAACCCTAACCCTAACCCTAACCCTAACCCTAACCCTACCTTCCTGGTACATTTCAACTTAAGGAGAGAAAAAAAAAAATGTGTTCAAAATCGGATAAGCCACACCCCTTTTCTGTTGGAAAACCCTCACCCTCACATTGATAATACTTTCCAGGTACATTTCAACTTAAGGAGAGAACAAAAATGTGTTCAAAATCGTATAAGCCACACCCCTTTTCTGTCGGAAAACCCTCACTTTCACCATGATAATACTTTCCAGGTACATTTCAACTTAAGGAGAGCATCAAATGACATTTAAAATTGTATGAGCCACAAAACTGTTCTACAACCCAAACCCAAACCCTAACTTCCTGGTACATTTCAACTTAAGGAGAGAACAAAAATGTGTTTAAAATCATATTCAAAATCATATAAGCCACACCCCTCTTCTGTCAGAAAACCCTCACCCTGATAATACTTTCCAGGTACATTTCAACTTAAGGAGAGCATCAAATGACATTTAAAATTGTATGAGCCACACAACTGTACCCTAACCCTAACCCTAACCCTAACCCTAACCCTAACCCTAACCCTAACCCTAACCCTAACCCTAACCCTAACCCTAACCCTAACCCTAACCCTAACCCTAACCCTAACCCTAACCCTAACCCTAACCCTAACCCTAACCCTAACCCTAACCCTACCTTCCTGGTACATTTCAACTTAAGGAGAGAACAAAAAATGTGTTCAAAATCGTATAAGCCACACCCCTCTTCTGTCGGAAAACCCTCCCACTCACCCTCATACTTCTTTCCAGGTACATTTAAACTTAAGGAGAGCATCAAATGACATTTAAAATTGTATGAGCCACACAACTGTACCCTAACCCTAACCCTAACCCTAACCCTAACCCTAACCCTAACCCTAACCCTAACCCTAACCCTAACCCTAACCCTAACCCTAACCCTAACCCTAACCCTAACCCTAACCCTAACCCTACCTTCCTGGTGCATTTCAACATAAGGAGAGAACAAAAATGTGTTCAAAATCGTATAAGCCACAGCTCTCTTCTGTCGGAAAACCCTCACCAACACCCTCATACTAGTTTCCAGGTACATTTCAAATTAAGGAGAGCATCAAATGACATTTAAAATTGTACGAGCCACACAACTGTCTAACCCTAACCCTAACCCTACCTTCCTGATACATTTCAACTTAAGGAGAGCATCAAATGACATTTAAAATTGTATGAGCCACACAAGTGTTCCACAACCCAAACCCTATCTTCCAGGTACATTTCAACTTAAGGAGAGAACAAAAATGTGTTCAAAATCGTATAAGCCACAACCCTTTTCTGTCGGAAAACCCTCACCCTCACCATGATAATACTTTCCAGGTACATTTAAACTTAAGGAGAGCATCAAATGACATTTAAAATTGTATGAGCCACAAAACTGTTCTACATCCCTAACCCAAACCCTAACTTCCTGGTACATTTCAAATTAAGGAGAGAACAAAAATGTGTTTAAAATCATATTCAAAATCATATAAGCCACACCCCTCTTCTGTCGGAAAACCCTCCCCCTCACCCTCATACTAGTTTCCAGGTACATTTCAACTTAAGGAGAGCATCAAATGACATTTAAAATTGTATGAGCCACACAACTGTACCCTAACCCTAACCCTAACCCTAACCCTAACCCTAACCCTAACCCTAACCCTAACCCTAACCCTAACCCTAACCCTAACCCTAACCCTAACCCTAACCCTAACCCTAACCCTAACCCTAACCCTAACCCTAACCCTACCTTCTTGGTACATTTCAACTTAAGGAGAGAACAAAAAATGTGTTCAAAATCGTATAAGCCACACCCCTCTTCTGTCGGAAAACCCTCCCACTCACCCTCATACTTCTTTCCAGGTACATTTAAACTTAAGGAGAGCATCAAATGACATTTAAAATTGTATGAGCCACACAACTGTACCCTAACCCTAACCCTAACCCTAACCCTAACCCTAACCCTAACCCTAACCCTAACCCTAACCCTAACCCTAACCCTAACCCTAACCCTAACCCTAACCCTAACCCTAACCCTAACCCTAACCCTAACCCTAACCCTAACCCTACCTTCTTGGTACATTTCAACTTAAGGAGAGAACAAAAAATGTGTTCAAAATCGTATAAGCCACACCCCTCTTCTGTCGGAAAACCCTCCCACTCACCCTCATACTTCTTTCCAGGTACATTTAAACTTAAGGAGAGCATCAAATGACATTTAAAATTGTATGAGCCACACAACTGTACCCTAACCCTAACCCTAACCCTAACCCTAACCCTAACCCTAACCCTAACCCTAACCCTAACCCTAACCCTAACCCTAACCCTAACCCTAACCCTAACCCTAACCCTAACCCTAACCCTAACCCTAACCCTAACCCTAACCCTACCTTCCTGGTACATTTCAACTTAAGGAGAGAAAAAAAAAAATGTGTTCAAAATCGGATAAGCCACACCCCTTTTCTGTTGGAAAACCCTCACCCTCACATTGATAATACTTTCCAGGTACATTTCAACTTAAGGAGAGAACAAAAATGTGTTCAAAATCGTATAAGCCACACCCCTTTTCTGTCGGAAAACCCTCACTTTCACCATGATAATACTTTCCAGGTACATTTCAACTTAAGGAGAGCATCAAATGACATTTAAAATTGTATGAGCCACAAAACTGTTCTACAACCCAAACCCAAACCCTAACTTCCTGGTACATTTCAACTTAAGGAGAGAACAAAAATGTGTTTAAAATCATATTCAAAATCATATAAGCCACACCCCTCTTCTGTCAGAAAACCCTCACCCTGATAATACTTTCCAGGTACATTTCAACTTAAGGAGAGCATCAAATGACATTTAAAATTGTATGAGCCACACAACTGTACCCTAACCCTAACCCTAACCCTAACCCTAACCCTAACCCTAACCCTAACCCTAACCCTAACCCTAACCCTAACCCTAACCCTAACCCTAACCCTAACCCTAACCCTAACCCTAACCCTAACCCTAACCCTAACCCTAACCCTAACCCTAACCCTACCTTCCTGGTACATTTCAACTTAAGGAGAGAACAAAAAATGTGTTCAAAATCGTATAAGCCACACCCCTCTTCTGTCGGAAAACCCTCCCACTCACCCTCATACTTCTTTCCAGGTACATTTAAACTTAAGGAGAGCATCAAATGACATTTAAAATTGTATGAGCCACACAACTGTACCCTAACCCTAACCCTAACCCTAACCCTAACCCTAACCCTAACCCTAACCCTAACCCTAACCCTAACCCTAACCCTAACCCTAACCCTAACCCTAACCCTAACCCTAACCCTAACCCTAACCCTACCTTCCTGGTGCATTTCAACATAAGGAGAGAACAAAAATGTGTTCAAAATCGTATAAGCCACAGCTCTCTTCTGTCGGAAAACCCTCACCAACACCCTCATACTAGTTTCCAGGTACATTTCAAATTAAGGAGAGCATCAAATGACATTTAAAATTGTACGAGCCACACAACTGTCTAACCCTAACCCTAACCCTACCTTCCTGATACATTTCAACTTAAGGAGAGCATCAAATGACATTTAAAATTGTATGAGCCACACAAGTGTTCCACAACCCAAACCCTATCTTCCAGGTACATTTCAACTTAAGGAGAGAACAAAAATGTGTTCAAAATCGTATAAGCCACAACCCTTTTCTGTCGGAAAACCCTCACCCTCACCATGATAATACTTTCCAGGTACATTTAAACTTAAGGAGAGCATCAAATGACATTTAAAATTGTATGAGCCACAAAACTGTTCTACATCCCTAACCCAAACCCTAACTTCCTGGTACATTTCAAATTAAGGAGAGAACAAAAATGTGTTTAAAATCATATTCAAAATCATATAAGCCACACCCCTCTTCTGTCGGAAAACCCTCCCACTCACCCTCATACTTCTTTCCAGGTACATTTAAACTTAAGGAGAGCATCAAATGACATTTAAAATTGTATGAGCCACACAACTGTACCCTAACCCTAACCCTAACCCTAACCCTAACCCTAACCCTAACCCTAACCCTAACCCTAACCCTAACCCTAACCCTAACCCTAACCCTAACCCTAACCCTAACCCTAACCCTAACCCTAACCCTAACCCTAACCCTAACCCTAACCCTAACCCTAACCCTAACCCTACCTTCCTGGTGCATTTCAACATAAGGAGAGAACAAAAATGTGTTCAAAATCGTATAAGCCACAGCTCTCTTCTGTCGGAAAACCCTCACCAACACCCTCATACTAGTTTCCAGGTACATTTCAAATTAAGGAGAGCATCAAATGACATTTAAAATTGTACGAGCCACACAACTGTCTAACCCTAACCCTAACCCTACCTTCCTGATACATTTCAACTTAAGGAGAGCATCAAATGACATTTAAAATTGTATGAGCCACACAAGTGTTCCACAACCCAAACCCTATCTTCCAGGTACATTTCAACTTAAGGAGAGAACAAAAATGTGTTCAAAATCGTATAAGCCACAACCCTTTTCTGTCGGAAAACCCTCACCCTCACCATGATAATACTTTCCAGGTACATTTAAACTTAAGGAGAGCATCAAATGACATTTAAAATTGTATGAGCCACAAAACTGTTCTACATCCCTAACCCAAACCCTAACTTCCTGGTACATTTCAAATTAAGGAGAGAACAAAAATGTGTTTAAAATCATATTCAAAATCATATAAGCCACACCCCTCTTCTGTCGGAAAACCCTCCCCCTCACCCTCATACTAGTTTCCAGGTACATTTCAACTTAAGGAGAGCATCAAATGACATTTAAAATTGTATGAGCCACACAACTGTACCCTAACCCTAACCCTAACCCTAACCCTAACCCTAACCCTAACCCTAACCCTAACCCTAACCCTAACCCTAACCCTAACCCTAACCCTAACCCTAACCCTAACCCTAACCCTAACCCTAACCCTAACCCTAACCCTAACCCTAACCCTAACCCTAACCCTAACCCTACCTTCCTGGTACATTTCAACTTAAGGAGAGAACAAAAAATGTGTTCAAAATCGTATAAGCCACACCCCTCTTCTGTCGGAAAACCCTCCCACTCACCCTCATACTTCTTTCCAGGTACATTTAAACTTAAGGAGAGCATCAAATGACATTTAAAATTGTATGAGCTACACAACTGTTCTACAACCCAAACACAAACCCAAACCCTAACTTCCCGGTACATTTCAACTTAAGGAGATAACAAAAATGTGTTCAAAATCGTATAAGCCACACCCCTTTTCTGTCGGAAAACCCTCACCCTCACCCTCACCCTCATCCTGATAATACTTTCCAGGTACATTTTAACTTAAGGAGAGCATCAAATGACATTTAAAATTGTATGAGCCTCACAACTGTACCCTTTAACCCTAACCCTAACCCTAACCCTAACCCTAACCCTAACCCTACCTTCCTGGTACATTTCAACTTAAGGAGAGAACAAAAAATGTGTTCAAAATCGTATAAGCCACACCCCTCTTCTGTCGGAAAACCCTCCCACTCACCCTCATACTAGTTTCCAGGTACATTTCAACTTAAGGAGATCATCAAATGACATTTAAAATTGTATAAGCCACAAAACTGTTCTACAACCCAAACCCAAACCCTAACTTCCTGGTACATTTTAACTTAAGGAGAGAACAAAAATGTGTTTAAAATCATATTCAAAATCATATAAGCCACACCCCTATTCTGTCAGAAAACCCTCCCCCTCACCCTCACCCTCATACTAGTTTCCAGGTACATTTCAACTTAAGGAGAGCATCAAATGACATTTAAAATTGTATGAGCCACACAACTGTACCCTAACCCTAACCCTTCCCTACCCTACCCCTAACCCTACCCCTAACCCTACCCCTAACCCTAACCCTAACCCTAACCCTAACCCTAACCCTAACCCTAACCCTAACCCTAACCCTAACCCTAACCCTACCTTCCTGGTACATTTCAACTTAAGGAGATAACAAAAATGTGTTCAAAATCGTATAAGCCACACCTATCTTCTGTCGGAAAACCATCCCCCTCACCCTCATACTTGTTTCCAGATACATTTCAACTTAAGGAGAGCATCAAATGACATTTAAAATTGTCTGAGCCACACAACTGTACCTTAACCCTAACCCTAACCCTAACCCTAACCCTAACCCTAACCCTAACCCTAACCCTAACCCTAACCCTAACCCTAACCCTAACCCTAACCCTAACCCTAACCCTAACCCTAACCCTAACCCTAACCCTAACCCTAACCCTAACCCTAACCCTACCTTCCTGGTACATTTCAACTTAAGGAGAGAACAAAAATGTGTTCAAAATTGTATAAGCCACAGCCCTCTTCTGTCGGAAAACCCTCATACTAGTTTCCAGGTACATTTCAAATTAAGGAGAGCATCAAATGACATTTAAAATTGTATGAGCCACACAACTGTTCTACAACCCAAACCCAAACCCTAACTTCCCGGTACATTTCAACTTAAGGAGAGAACAAAAATGTGTTCAAAATCGTATAAGCCACACCCCTTTTCTGTCGGAAAACCCTCACCCTCACCCTCATCCTGATAATACTTTCCAGGTACATTTTAACTTAAGGAGAGCATCAAATGACATTTAAAATTGTATGAGCCTCACAACTGTACCCTTTAACCCTAACCCTAACCCTAACCCTAACCCTAACCCTAACCCTAACCCTAACCCTAACCCTAACCCTAACCCTAACCCTAACCCTAACCCTAACCCTAACCCTAACCCTAACCCTACCTTCCTGGTACATTTCAACTTAAGGAAAGAACAAAAATGTGTTCAAAATCGTATAAGCCACACCCCTTTTCTGTTGGAAAACCCTCACCCTCACCCTGATAATACTTTCCAGGTACATTTCAACTTAAGGAGAGCATCAAATGACATTTAAAATTGTATGAGCCACACAAGTGTTCTACAACCCAAACCCTCTCTTCCTGGTACATTTCAACTTTAGGAGAGAACAAAAATGTGTTCAAAATCATATAAGCAACACCCCTCTTCTGTCGGAAAACCCTCCCCCTCACCCTCATACTAGTTTCCAGGTACATTTAAACTTAAGGAGAGCATCAAATGACATTTAAAATTGTATGAGCCACACAACTGTACCCTAACCCTAACCCTAACCCTAACCCTAACCCTAACCCTAACCCTAACCCTAACCCTAACCCTAACCCTAACCCTAACCCTAACCCTAACCCTAACCCTAACCCTAACCCTAACCCTACCTTCCTGGTACATTTCAACTTAAGGAGAGAACAAAAAATGTGTTCAAAATCGTATAAGCCACACCCCTCTTCTGTCGGAAAACCCTCCCACTCACCCTCATACTTCTTTCCAGGTACATTTCAACTTAAGGAGAGCATCAAATGACATTTAAAATTGTATGAGCTACACAAGTGTTCTACAACCCAAACACAAACCCAAACCCTAACTTCCCGGTACATTTCAACTTAAGGAGATAACAAAAATGTGTTCAAAATCGTATAAGCCACACCCCTTTTCTGTCGGAAAACCCTCTACCTCACCCTCACCCTCACCCTCATCCTCATCCTGATAATACTTTCCAGGTACATTTTAACTTAAGGAGAGCATCAAATGACATTTAAAATTGTATGAGCCTCACAACTGTACCCTTTAACCCTAACCCTAACCCTAACCCTAACCCTAACCCTAACCCTAACCCTAACCCTAACCCTAACCCTAACCCTAACCCTAACCCTAACCCTAACCCTAACCCTAACCCTAACCCTACCTTCCTGGTACATTTCAACTTAAGGAGAGAACAAAAAATGTGTTCAAAATCGTATAAACCACACCCCTCTTCTGTCGGAAAACCCTCCCACTCACCCTCATACTAGTTTCCAGGTACATTTCAACTTAAGGAGATCATCAAATGACATTTAAAATTGTATAAGCCACAAAACTGTTCTACAACCCAAACCCAAACCCTCACTTCCTGGTACATTTTAACTTAAGGAGAGAACAAAAATGTGTTTAAAATCATATTCAAAATCATATAAGCCACACCCCTTTTCTGTCAGAAAACCCTCCCCCTCACCCTCACCCTCATACTAGTTTCCAGGTACATTTCAACTTAAGGAGAGCATCAAATGACATTTAAAATTGTATGAGCCACACAACTGTACCCTAACCCTAACCCTAACCCTAACCCTAACCCTAACCCTAACCCTAACCCTAACCCTAACCCTAACCCTAACCCTAACCCTAACCCTAACCCTAACCCTAACCCTAACCCTAACCCTAACCCTACCTTCCTGGTACATTTCAACTTAAGGAGATAACAAAAATGTGTTCAAAATCGTATAAGCCACACCTATCTTCTGTCGGAAAACCATCCCCCTCACCCTCATACTTGTTTCCAGATACATTTCAACTTAAGGAGAGCATCAAATGACATTTAAAATTGTCTGAGCCACACAACTGTACCCTTACCCTAACCCTAACCCTAACCCTAACCCTAACCCTAACCCTAACCCTAACCCTAACCCTAACCCTAACCCTAACCCTAACCCTAACCCTAACCCTAACCCTAACCCTAACCCTAACCCTAACCCTAACCCTACCTTCCTGGTACATTTCAACTTAAGGAGAGAACAAAAATGTGTTCAAAATTGTATAAGCCACAGCCCTCTTCTGTCGGAAAACCCTCATACTAGTTTCCAGGTACATTTCAAATTAAGGAGAGCATCAAATGACATTTAAAATTGTATGAGCCACACAACTGTTCTACAACCCAAACCCAAACCCTAACTTCCCGGTACATTTCAACTTAAGGAGAGAACAAAAATGTGTTCAAAATCGTATAAGCCACACCCCTTTTCTGTCGGAAAACCCTCACCCTCACCCTCATCCTGATAATACTTTCCAGGTACATTTTAACTTAAGGAGAGCATCAAATGACATTTAAAATTGTATGAGCCACACAACTGTACCCTTTAACCCTAACCCTAACCCTAACCCTAACCCTAACCCTACCTTCCTGGTACATTTCAACTTAAGGAGAGAACAAAAAATGTGTTCAAAATCGTATAAGCCACACCCCTCTTCTGTCGGAAAACCCTCCCACTCACCCTCATACTAGTTTCCAGGTACATTTCAACTTAAGGAAATCATCAAATGACATTTAAAATTATATAAGCCACAAAACTGTTCTACAACCCAAACCCAAACCCTAACTTCCTGGTACATTTTAACTTAAGGAGAGAACAAAAATGTGTTTAAAATCATATTCAAAATCATATAAGCCACACCCCTCTTCTGTCGGAAAACCCATCCCCTCACCCTCATACTAGTTTCCAGGTACATTTCAACTTAAGGAGAGCATCAAATGACATTTAAAATTGTATGAGCCACACAACTGTACCCTAACCCTAACCCTAACCCTAACCCTAACCCTAACCCTAACCCTAACCCTAACCCTAACCCTAACCCTAACCCTAACCCTAACCCTAACCCTAACCCTAACCCTAACCCTAACCCTAACCCTAACCCTAACCCTAACCCTAACCCTAACCCTAACCCTAACCCTAACCCTAACCCTAACCCTAACCCTACCTTCCTGGTACATTTCAACTTAAGGAAAGAACAAAAATGTGTTCAAAATCGTATAAGCCACACCCCTTTTCTGTTGGAAAACCCTCACCCTCACCCTGATAATACTTTCCAGGTACATTTCAACTTAAGGAGAGCATCAAATGACATTTAAAATTGTATGAGCCACACAAGTGTTCTACAACCCAAACCCTCTCTTCCTGGTACATTTCAACTTTAGGAGAGAACAAAAATGTGTTCAAAATCGTATAAGCCACACCCCTTTTCTGTCGGAAAACCCTCACTCTCACCATGATAATACTTTCCAGGTACATT
>NC_079191.1:355185501-355215501 GCF_029499605.1 Hyla sarda
TTAACCCTAACCCTAACCCTAACCCTAACCCTAACCCTACCTTCCTGGTACATTTCAACTTAAGGAGAGAACAAAAAATGTGTTCAAAATCGTATAAGCCACACCCCTCTTCTGTCGGAAAACCCTCCCACTCACCCTCATACTAGTTTCCAGGTACATTTCAACTTAAGGAAATCATCAAATGACATTTAAAATTATATAAGCCACAAAACTGTTCTACAACCCAAACCCAAACCCTAACTTCCTGGTACATTTTAACTTAAGGAGAGAACAAAAATGTGTTTAAAATCATATTCAAAATCATATAAGCCACACCCCTCTTCTGTCGGAAAACCCATCCCCTCACCCTCATACTAGTTTCCAGGTACATTTCAACTTAAGGAGAGCATCAAATGACATTTAAAATTGTATGAGCCACACAACTGTACCCTAACCCTAACCCTAACCCTAACCCTAACCCTAACCCTAACCCTAACCCTAACCCTAACCCTAACCCTAACCCTAACCCTAACCCTAACCCTAACCCTAACCCTAACCCTAACCCTAACCCTAACCCTAACCCTAACCCTAACCCTAACCCTAACCCTACCTTCCTGGTACATTTCAACTTAAGGAAAGAACAAAAATGTGTTCAAAATCGTATAAGCCACACCCCTTTTCTGTTGGAAAACCCTCACCCTCACCCTGATAATACTTTCCAGGTACATTTCAACTTAAGGAGAGCATCAAATGACATTTAAAATTGTATGAGCCACACAAGTGTTCTACAACCCAAACCCTCTCTTCCTGGTACATTTCAACTTAAGGAGAGAACAAAAATGTGTTCAAAATCGTATAAGCCACACCCCTTTTCTGTCGGAAAACCCTCACTTTCACCATGATAATACTTTCCAGGTACATTTCAACTTAAGGAGAGCATCAAATGACATTTAAAATTGTATGAGCCACAAAACTGTTCTACAACCCAAACCCAAACCCTAACTTCCTGGTACATTTCAACTTAAGGAGAGAACAAAAATGTGTTTAAAATCATATTCAAAATCATATAAGCCACACCCCTCTTCTGTCAGAAAACCCTCACCCTGATAATACTTTCCAGGTACATTTCAACTTAAGGAGAGCATCAAATGACATTTAAAATTGTATGAGCCACACAACTGTACCCTAACCCTAACCCTAACCCTAACCCTAACCCTAACCCTAACCCTAACCCTAACCCTAACCCTAACCCTAACCCTAACCCTAACCCTAACCCTAACCCTAACCCTAACCCTAACCCTAACCCTAACCCTAACCCTACCTTCCTGGTACATTTCAACTTAAGGAGAGAACAAAAAATGTGTTCAAAATCGTATAAGCCACACCCCTCTTCTGTCGGAAAACCCTCCCACTCACCCTCATACTTCTTTCCAGGTACATTTCAACTTAAGGAGAGCATCAAATGACATTTAAAATTGTATGAGCTACACAACTGTTCTACAACCCAAACACAAACCCAAACCCTAACTTCCCGGTACATTTCAACTTAAGGAGATAACAAAAATGTGTTCAAAATCGTATAAGCCACACCCCTTTTCTGTCGGAAAACCCTCTACCTCACCCTCACCCTCACCCTCATCCTGATAATACTTTCCAGGTACATTTTAACTTAAGGAGAGCATCAAATGACATTTAAAATTGTATGAGCCTCACAACTGTACCCTTTAACCCTAACCCTAACCCTAACCCTAACCCTAACCCTAACCCTAACCCTAACCCTAACCCTAACCCTAACCCTACCTTCCTGGTACATTTCAACTTAAGGAGAGAACAAAAAATGTGTTCAAAATCGTATAAGCCACACCCCTCTTCTGTCGGAAAACCCTCCCACTCACCCTCATACTAGTTTCCAGGTACATTTCAACTTAAGGAAATCATCAAATGACATTTAAAATTATATAAGCCACAAAACTGTTCTACAACCCAAACCCAAACCCTAACTTCCTGGTACATTTTAACTTAAGGAGAGAACAAAAATGTGTTTAAAATCATATTCAAAATCATATAAGCCACACCCCTCTTCTGTCGGAAAACCCATCCCCTCACCCTCATACTAGTTTCCAGGTACATTTCAACTTAAGGAGAGCATCAAATGACATTTAAAATTGTATGAGCCACACAACTGTACCCTAACCCTAACCCTAACCCTAACCCTAACCCTAACCCTAACCCTAACCCTAACCCTAACCCTAACCCTAACCCTAACCCTAACCCTAACCCTAACCCTAACCCTAACCCTAACCCTAACCCTAACCCTAACCCTAACCCTACCTTCCTGGTACATTTCAACTTAAGGAAAGAACAAAAATGTGTTCAAAATCGTATAAGCCACACCCCTTTTCTGTTGGAAAACCCTCACCCTCACCCTGATAATACTTTCCAGGTACATTTCAACTTAAGGAGAGCATCAAATGACATTTAAAATTGTATGAGCCACACAAGTGTTCTACAACCCAAACCCTCTCTTCCTGGTACATTTCAACTTTAGGAGAGAACAAAAATGTGTTCAAAATCGTATAAGCCACACCCCTTTTCTGTCGGAAAACCCTCACTCTCACCATGATAATACTTTCCAGGTACATTTCAACTTAAGGAGAGCATCAAATGACATTTAAAATTGTATGAGCCACAAAACTGTTCTACAACCCAAACCCAAACCCTAACTTCCTGGTACATTTCAACTTAAGGAGAGAACAAAAATGTGTTTAAAATCATATAAGCAACACCCCTCTTCTGTCCCCTCTTCTGTCGGAAAACCCTCCCCCTCCCCCTCATACTAGTTTCCAGGTACATTTAAAGTTAAGGAGAGCATCAAATGACATTTAAAATTGTATGAGCCACACAACTGTACCCTAACCCTAACCCTAACCCTAACCCTAACCCTAACCCTAACCCTAACCCTAACCCTAACCCTAACCCTAACCCTAACCCTAACCCTAACCCTAACCCTAACCCTAACCCTAACCCTAACCCTAACCCTAACCCTACCTTCCTGGTACATTTCAACTTAAGGAGAGAAAAAAAAAATGTGTTCAAAATCGGATAAGCCACACCCCTTTTCTGTTGGAAAACCCTCACCCTCACATTGATAATACTTTCCAGGTACATTTCAACTTAAGGAGAGAACAAAAATGTGTTCAAAATCGTATAAGCCACACCCCTTTTCTGTCGGAAAACCCTCACTTTCACCATGATAATACTTTCCAGGTACATTTCAACTTAAGGAGAGCATCAAATGACATTTAAAATTGTATGAGCCACAAAACTGTTCTACAACCCAAACCCAAACCCTAACTTCCTGGTACATTTCAACTTAAGGAGAGAACAAAAATGTGTTTAAAATCATATTCAAAATCATATAAGCCACACCCCTCTTCTGTCAGAAAACCCTCACCCTGATAATACTTTCCAGGTACATTTCAACTTAAGGAGAGCATCAAATGACATTTAAAATTGTATGAGCCACACAACTGTACCCTAACCCTAACCCTAACCCTAACCCTAACCCTAACCCTAACCCTAACCCTAACCCTAACCCTAACCCTAACCCTAACCCTAACCCTAACCCTAACCCTAACCCTAACCCTAACCCTAACCCTAACCCTAACCCTAACCCTAACCCTAACCCTAACCCTAACCCTAACCCTACCTTCCTGGTACATTTCAACTTAAGGAGAGAACAAAAAATGTGTTCAAAATCGTATAAGCCACACCCCTCTTCTGTCGGAAAACCCTCCCACTCACCCTCATACTTCTTTCCAGGTACATTTCAACTTAAGGAGAGCATCAAATGACATTTAAAATTGTATGAGCTACACAACTGTTCTACAACCCAAACACAAACCCAAACCCTAACTTCCCGGTACATTTCAACTTAAGGAGATAACAAAAATGTGTTCAAAATCGTATAAGCCACACCCCTTTTCTGTCGGAAAACCCTCTACCTCACCCTCACCCTCACCCTCATCCTGATAATACTTTCCAGGTACATTTTAACTTAAGGAGAGCATCAAATGACATTTAAAATTGTATGAGCCTCACAACTGTACCCTTTAACCCTAACCCTAACCCTAACCCTAACCCTAACCCTAACCCTAACCCTAACCCTAACCCTAACCCTAACCCTAACCCTAACCCTAACCCTAACCCTAACCCTAACCCTAACCCTACCTTCCTGGTACATTTCAACTTAAGGAGAGAACAAAAAATGTGTTCAAAATCGTATAAACCACACCCCTCTTCTGTCGGAAAACCCTCCCACTCACCCTCATACTAGTTTCCAGGTACATTTCAACTTAAGGAGATCATCAAATGACATTTAAAATTGTATGAGCCACACAACTGTACCCTAACCCTAACCCTAACCCTAACCCTAACCCTAACCCTAACCCTAACCCTAACCCTAACCCTAACCCTAACCCTAACCCTAACCCTAACCCTAACCCTAACCCTAACCCTAACCCTAACCCTAACCCTAACCCTAACCCTACCTTCTTGGTACATTTCAACTTAAGGAGAGAACAAAAAATGTGTTCAAAATCGTATAAGCCACACCCCTCTTCTGTCGGAAAACCCTCCCACTCACCCTCATACTTCTTTCCAGGTACATTTAAACTTAAGGAGAGCATCAAATGACATTTAAAATTGTATGAGCCACACAACTGTACCCTAACCCTAACCCTAACCCTAACCCTAACCCTAACCCTAACCCTAACCCTAACCCTAACCCTAACCCTAACCCTAACCCTAACCCTAACCCTAACCCTAACCCTAACCCTAACCCTAACCCTAACCCTAACCCTAACCCTAACCCTAACCCTAACCCTAACCCTAACCCTACCTTCCTGGTACATTTCAACTTAAGGAGAGAACAAAAAATGTGTTCAAAATCGTTTAAGCCACACCCCTCTTCTGTCGGAAAACCCTCCCACTCACCCTCATACTTCTTTCCAGGTACATTTAAACTTAAGGAGAGCATCAAATGACATTTAAAATTGTATGAGCCACACAACTGTACCCTAACCCTAACCCTAACCCTAACCCTAACCCTAACCCTAACCCTAACCCTAACCCTAACCCTAACCCTAACCCTAACCCTAACCCTAACCCTAACCCTAACCCTAACCCTAACCCTAACCCTAACCCTAACCCTAACCCTAACCCTAACCCTAACCCTAACCCTACCTTCCTGGTACATTTCAACTTAAGGAGAGAAAAAAAAAAATGTGTTCAAAATCGGATAAGCCACACCCCTTTTCTGTTGGAAAACCCTCACCCTCACATTGATAATACTTTCCAGGTACATTTCAACTTAAGGAGAGAACAAAAATGTGTTCAAAATCGTATAAGCCACACCCCTTTTCTGTCGGAAAACCCTCACTTTCACCATGATAATACTTTCCAGGTACATTTCAACTTAAGGAGAGCATCAAATGACATTTAAAATTGTATGAGCCACAAAACTGTTCTACAACCCAAACCCAAACCCTAACTTCCTGGTACATTTCAACTTAAGGAGAGAACAAAAATGTGTTTAAAATCATATTCAAAATCATATAAGCCACACCCCTCTTCTGTCAGAAAACCCTCACCCTGATAATACTTTCCAGGTACATTTCAACTTAAGGAGAGCATCAAATGACATTTAAAATTGTATGAGCCACACAACTGTACCCTAACCCTAACCCTAACCCTAACCCTAACCCTAACCCTAACCCTAACCCTAACCCTAACCCTAACCCTAACCCTAACCCTAACCCTAACCCTAACCCTAACCCTAACCCTAACCCTAACCCTAACCCTAACCCTAACCCTAACCCTAACCCTAACCCTACCTTCCTGGTACATTTCAACTTAAGGAGAGAACAAAAAATGTGTTCAAAATCGTATAAGCCACACCCCTCTTCTGTCGGAAAACCCTCCCACTCACCCTCATACTTCTTTCCAGGTACATTTAAACTTAAGGAGAGCATCAAATGACATTTAAAATTGTATGAGCCACACAACTGTACCCTAACCCTAACCCTAACCCTAACCCTAACCCTAACCCTAACCCTAACCCTAACCCTAACCCTAACCCTAACCCTAACCCTAACCCTAACCCTAACCCTAACCCTAACCCTAACCCTAACCCTAACCCTACCTTCCTGGTGCATTTCAACATAAGGAGAGAACAAAAATGTGTTCAAAATCGTATAAGCCACAGCTCTCTTCTGTCGGAAAACCCTCACCAACACCCTCATACTAGTTTCCAGGTACATTTCAAATTAAGGAGAGCATCAAATGACATTTAAAATTGTACGAGCCACACAACTGTCTAACCCTAACCCTAACCCTACCTTCCTGATACATTTCAACTTAAGGAGAGCATCAAATGACATTTAAAATTGTATGAGCCACACAAGTGTTCCACAACCCAAACCCTATCTTCCAGGTACATTTCAACTTAAGGAGAGAACAAAAATGTGTTCAAAATCGTATAAGCCACAACCCTTTTCTGTCGGAAAACCCTCACCCTCACCATGATAATACTTTCCAGGTACATTTAAACTTAAGGAGAGCATCAAATGACATTTAAAATTGTATGAGCCACAAAACTGTTCTACATCCCTAACCCAAACCCTAACTTCCTGGTACATTTCAAATTAAGGAGAGAACAAAAATGTGTTTAAAATCATATTCAAAATCATATAAGCCACACCCCTCTTCTGTCGGAAAACCCTCCCCCTCACCCTCATACTAGTTTCCAGGTACATTTCAACTTAAGGAGAGCATCAAATGACATTTAAAATTGTATGAGCCACACAACTGTACCCTAACCCTAACCCTAACCCTAACCCTAACCCTAACCCTAACCCTAACCCTAACCCTAACCCTAACCCTAACCCTAACCCTAACCCTAACCCTAACCCTAACCCTAACCCTAACCCTAACCCTAACCCTAACCCTAACCCTAACCCTAACCCTAACCCTAACCCTAACCCTAACCCTACCTTCTTGGTACATTTCAACTTAAGGAGAGAACAAAAAATGTGTTCAAAATCGTATAAGCCACACCCCTCTTCTGTCGGAAAACCCTCCCACTCACCCTCATACTTCTTTCCAGGTACATTTAAACTTAAGGAGAGCATCAAATGACATTTAAAATTGTATGAGCCACACAACTGTACCCTAACCCTAACCCTAACCCTAACCCTAACCCTAACCCTAACCCTAACCCTAACCCTAACCCTAACCCTAACCCTAACCCTAACCCTAACCCTAACCCTAACCCTAACCCTAACCCTAACCCTAACCCTAACCCTACCTTCCTGGTACATTTCAACTTAAGGAGAGAACAAAAAATGTGTTCAAAATCGTATAAGCCACACCCCTCTTCTGTCGGAAAACCCTCCCACTCACCCTCATACTTCTTTCCAGGTACATTTAAACTTAAGGAGAGCATCAAATGACATTTAAAATTGTATGAGCCACACAACTGTACCCTAACCCTAACCCTAACCCTAACCCTAACCCTAACCCTAACCCTAACCCTAACCCTAACCCTAACCCTAACCCTAACCCTAACCCTAACCCTAACCCTAACCCTAACCCTAACCCTAACCCTAACCCTAACCCTACCTTCCTGGTACATTTCAACTTAAGGAGAGAAAAAAAAAAATGTGTTCAAAATCGGATAAGCCACACCCCTTTTCTGTTGGAAAACCCTCACCCTCACATTGATAATACTTTCCAGGTACATTTCAACTTAAGGAGAGAACAAAAATGTGTTCAAAATCGTATAAGCCACACCCCTTTTCTGTCGGAAAACCCTCACTTTCACCATGATAATACTTTCCAGGTACATTTCAACTTAAGGAGAGCATCAAATGACATTTAAAATTGTATGAGCCACAAAACTGTTCTACAACCCAAACCCAAACCCTAACTTCCTGGTACATTTCAACTTAAGGAGAGAACAAAAATGTGTTTAAAATCATATTCAAAATCATATAAGCCACACCCCTCTTCTGTCAGAAAACCCTCACCCTGATAATACTTTCCAGGTACATTTCAACTTAAGGAGAGCATCAAATGACATTTAAAATTGTATGAGCCACACAACTGTACCCTAACCCTAACCCTAACCCTAACCCTAACCCTAACCCTAACCCTAACCCTAACCCTAACCCTAACCCTAACCCTAACCCTAACCCTAACCCTAACCCTAACCCTAACCCTAACCCTAACCCTAACCCTAACCCTAACCCTAACCCTACCTTCCTGGTACATTTCAACTTAAGGAGAGAACAAAAAATGTGTTCAAAATCGTATAAGCCACACCCCTCTTCTGTCGGAAAACCCTCCCACTCACCCTCATACTTCTTTCCAGGTACATTTAAACTTAAGGAGAGCATCAAATGACATTTAAAATTGTATGAGCCACACAACTGTACCCTAACCCTAACCCTAACCCTAACCCTAACCCTAACCCTAACCCTAACCCTAACCCTAACCCTAACCCTAACCCTAACCCTAACCCTAACCCTAACCCTAACCCTAACCCTAACCCTAACCCTAACCCTAACCCTACCTTCCTGGTGCATTTCAACATAAGGAGAGAACAAAAATGTGTTCAAAATCGTATAAGCCACAGCTCTCTTCTGTCGGAAAACCCTCACCAACACCCTCATACTAGTTTCCAGGTACATTTCAAATTAAGGAGAGCATCAAATGACATTTAAAATTGTACGAGCCACACAACTGTCTAACCCTAACCCTAACCCTACCTTCCTGATACATTTCAACTTAAGGAGAGCATCAAATGACATTTAAAATTGTATGAGCCACACAAGTGTTCCACAACCCAAACCCTATCTTCCAGGTACATTTCAACTTAAGGAGAGAACAAAAATGTGTTCAAAATCGTATAAGCCACAACCCTTTTCTGTCGGAAAACCCTCACCCTCACCATGATAATACTTTCCAGGTACATTTAAACTTAAGGAGAGCATCAAATGACATTTAAAATTGTATGAGCCACAAAACTGTTCTACATCCCTAACCCAAACCCTAACTTCCTGGTACATTTCAAATTAAGGAGAGAACAAAAATGTGTTTAAAATCATATTCAAAATCATATAAGCCACACCCCTCTTCTGTCGGAAAACCCTCCCACTCACCCTCATACTTCTTTCCAGGTACATTTAAACTTAAGGAGAGCATCAAATGACATTTAAAATTGTATGAGCCACACAACTGTACCCTAACCCTAACCCTAACCCTAACCCTAACCCTAACCCTAACCCTAACCCTAACCCTAACCCTAACCCTAACCCTAACCCTAACCCTAACCCTAACCCTAACCCTAACCCTAACCCTAACCCTAACCCTAACCCTAACCCTAACCCTAACCCTAACCCTAACCCTACCTTCCTGGTACATTTCAACTTAAGGAGAGAACAAAAAATGTGTTCAAAATCGTATAAGCCACACCCCTCTTCTGTCGGAAAACCCTCCCACTCACCCTCATACTTCTTTCCAGGTACATTTAAACTTAAGGAGAGCATCAAATGACATTTAAAATTGTATGAGCCACACAACTGTACCCTAACCCTAACCCTAACCCTAACCCTAACCCTAACCCTACCTTCCTGGTGCATTTCAACATAAGGAGAGAACAAAAATGTGTTCAAAATCGTATAAGCCACAGCTCTCTTCTGTCGGAAAACCCTCACCAACACCCTCATACTAGTTTCCAGGTACATTTCAAATTAAGGAGAGCATCAAATGACATTTAAAATTGTACGAGCCACACAACTGTCTAACCCTAACCCTAACCCTACCTTCCTGATACATTTCAACTTAAGGAGAGCATCAAATGACATTTAAAATTGTATGAGCCACACAAGTGTTCCACAACCCAAACCCTATCTTCCAGGTACATTTCAACTTAAGGAGAGAACAAAAATGTGTTCAAAATCGTATAAGCCACAACCCTTTTCTGTCGGAAAACCCTCACCCTCACCATGATAATACTTTCCAGGTACATTTAAACTTAAGGAGAGCATCAAATGACATTTAAAATTGTATGAGCCACAAAACTGTTCTACATCCCTAACCCAAACCCTAACTTCCTGGTACATTTCAAATTAAGGAGAGAACAAAAATGTGTTTAAAATCATATTCAAAATCATATAAGCCACACCCCTCTTCTGTCGGAAAACCCTCCCCCTCACCCTCATACTAGTTTCCAGGTACATTTCAACTTAAGGAGAGCATCAAATGACATTTAAAATTGTATGAGCCACACAACTGTACCCTAACCCTAACCCTAACCCTAACCCTAACCCTAACCCTAACCCTAACCCTAACCCTAACCCTAACCCTAACCCTAACCCTAACCCTAACCCTAACCCTAACCCTAACCCTAACCCTAACCCTAACCCTAACCCTAACCCTACCTTCTTGGTACATTTCAACTTAAGGAGAGAACAAAAAATGTGTTCAAAATCGTATAAGCCACACCCCTCTTCTGTCGGAAAACCCTCCCACTCACCCTCATACTTCTTTCCAGGTACATTTAAACTTAAGGAGAGCATCAAATGACATTTAAAATTGTATGAGCCACACAACTGTACCCTAACCCTAACCCTAACCCTAACCCTAACCCTAACCCTAACCCTAACCCTAACCCTAACCCTAACCCTAACCCTAACCCTAACCCTAACCCTAACCCTAACCCTAACCCTAACCGTAACCCTAACCCTAACCCTAACCCTAACCCTAACCCTACCTTCCTGGTACATTTCAACTTAAGGAGAGAACAAAAAATGTGTTCAAAATCGTATAAGCCACACCCCTCTTCTGTCGGAAAACCCTCCCACTCACCCTCATACTTCTTTCCAGGTACATTTAAACTTAAGGAGAGCATCAAATGACATTTAAAATTGTATGAGCCACACAACTGTACCCTAACCCTAACCCTAACCCTAACCCTAACCCTAACCCTAACCCTAACCCTAACCCTAACCCTAACCCTAACCCTAACCCTAACCCTAACCCTAACCCTAACCCTAACCCTAACCCTAACCCTAACCCTAACCCTAACCCTACCTTCCTGGTACATTTCAACTTAAGGAGAGAAAAAAAAAAATGTGTTCAAAATCGGATAAGCCACAACCCTTTTCTGTTGGAAAACCCTCACCCTCACATTGATAATACTTTCCAGGTACATTTCAACTTAAGGAGAGAACAAAAATGTGTTCAAAATCGTATAAGCCACACCCCTTTTCTGTCGGAAAACCCTCACTTTCACCATGATAATACTTTCCAGGTACATTTCAACTTAAGGATTAAGGAGAGCATCAAATGACATTTAAAATTGTATGAGCCACACAACTGTACCCTAACCCTAACCCTAACCCTAACCCTAACCCTA
Source organism: Hyla sarda (assembly GCF_029499605.1). Lineage (NCBI taxonomy): Eukaryota > Metazoa > Chordata > Amphibia > Anura > Hylidae > Hyla > Hyla sarda. The sequence continues at coordinate 355,196,960 of NC_079191.1, forward strand.
ACCCTAACCCTAACCCTAACCCTAACCCTAACCCTAACCCTAACCCTAACCCTAACCCTAACCCTAACCCTAACCCTAACCCTAACCCTAACCCTAACCCTAACCCTAACCCTACCTTCCTGGTACATTTCAACTTAAGGAGAGAACAAAAAATGTGTTCAAAATCGTATAAGCCACACCCCTCTTCTGTCGGAAAACCCTCCCACTCACCCTCATACTTCTTTCCAGGTACATTTAAACTTAAGGAGAGCATCAAATGACATTTAAAATTGTATGAGCCACACAACTGTACCCTAACCCTAACCCTAACCCTAACCCTAACCCTAACCCTAACCCTAACCCTAACCCTAACCCTAACCCTAACCCTAACCCTAACCCTAACCCTAACCCTAACCCTAACCCTAACCCTAACCCTAACCCTAACCCTACCTTCCTGGTGCATTTCAACATAAGGAGAGAACAAAAATGTGTTCAAAATCGTATAAGCCACAGCTCTCTTCTGTCGGAAAACCCTCACCAACACCCTCATACTAGTTTCCAGGTACATTTCAAATTAAGGAGAGCATCAAATGACATTTAAAATTGTACGAGCCACACAACTGTCTAACCCTAACCCTAACCCTACCTTCCTGATACATTTCAACTTAAGGAGAGCATCAAATGACATTTAAAATTGTATGAGCCACACAAGTGTTCCACAACCCAAACCCTATCTTCCAGGTACATTTCAACTTAAGGAGAGAACAAAAATGTGTTCAAAATCGTATAAGCCACAACCCTTTTCTGTCGGAAAACCCTCACCCTCACCATGATAATACTTTCCAGGTACATTTAAACTTAAGGAGAGCATCAAATGACATTTAAAATTGTATGAGCCACAAAACTGTTCTACATCCCTAACCCAAACCCTAACTTCCTGGTACATTTCAAATTAAGGAGAGAACAAAAATGTGTTTAAAATCATATTCAAAATCATATAAGCCACACCCCTCTTCTGTCGGAAAACCCTCCCACTCACCCTCATACTTCTTTCCAGGTACATTTAAACTTAAGGAGAGCATCAAATGACATTTAAAATTGTATGAGCCACACAACTGTACCCTAACCCTAACCCTAACCCTAACCCTAACCCTAACCCTACCTTCCTGGTGCATTTCAACATAAGGAGAGAACAAAAATGTGTTCAAAATCGTATAAGCCACAGCTCTCTTCTGTCGGAAAACCCTCACCAACACCCTCATACTAGTTTCCAGGTACATTTCAAATTAAGGAGAGCATCAAATGACATTTAAAATTGTACGAGCCACACAACTGTCTAACCCTAACCCTAACCCTACCTTCCTGATACATTTCAACTTAAGGAGAGCATCAAATGACATTTAAAATTGTATGAGCCACACAAGTGTTCCACAACCCAAACCCTATCTTCCAGGTACATTTCAACTTAAGGAGAGAACAAAAATGTGTTCAAAATCGTATAAGCCACAACCCTTTTCTGTCGGAAAACCCTCACCCTCACCATGATAATACTTTCCAGGTACATTTAAACTTAAGGAGAGCATCAAATGACATTTAAAATTGTATGAGCCACAAAACTGTTCTACATCCCTAACCCAAACCCTAACTTCCTGGTACATTTCAAATTAAGGAGAGAACAAAAATGTGTTTAAAATCATATTCAAAATCATATAAGCCACACCCCTCTTCTGTCGGAAAACCCTCCCCCTCACCCTCATACTAGTTTCCAGGTACATTTCAACTTAAGGAGAGCATCAAATGACATTTAAAATTGTATGAGCCACACAACTGTACCCTAACCCTAACCCTAACCCTAACCCTAACCCTAACCCTAACCCTAACCCTAACCCTAACCCTAACCCTAACCCTAACCCTAACCCTAACCCTAACCCTAACCCTAACCCTAACCCTAACCCTAACCCTAACCCTAACCCTAACCCTAACCCTAACCCTACCTTCCTGGTACATTTCAACTTAAGGAGAGAACAAAAAATGTGTTCAGAATCGTATAAGCCACACCCCTCTTCTGTCGGAAAACCCTCCCACTCACCCTCATACTTCTTTCCAGGTACATTTAAACTTAAGGAGAGCATCAAATGACATTTAAAATTGTATGAGCCACACAACTGTACCCTAACCCTAACCCTAACCCTAACCCTAACCCTAACCCTAACCCTAACCCTAACCCTAACCCTAACCCTAACCCTAACCCTAACCCTAACCCTAACCCTAACCCTAACCCTAACCCTAACCCTAACCCTAACCCTAACCCTAACCCTAACCCTAACCCTAACCCTACCTTCCTGGTACATTTCAACTTAAGGAGAGAAAAAAAAAAATGTGTTCAAAATCGGATAAGCCACACCCCTTTTCTGTTGGAAAACCCTCACCCTCACATTGATAATACTTTCCAGGTACATTTCAACTTAAGGAGAGAACAAAAATGTGTTCAAAATCGTATAAGCCACACCCCTTTTCTGTCGGAAAACCCTCACTTTCACCATGATAATACTTTCCAGGTACATTTCAACTTAAGGAGAGCATCAAATGACATTTAAAATTGTATGAGCCACAAAACTGTTCTACAACCCAAACCCAAACCCTAACTTCCTGGTACATTTCAACTTAAGGAGAGAACAAAAATGTGTTTAAAATCATATTCAAAATCATATAAGCCACACCCCTCTTCTGTCAGAAAACCCTCACCCTGATAATACTTTCCAGGTACATTTCAACTTAAGGAGAGCATCAAATGACATTTAAAATTGTATGAGCCACACAACTGTACCCTAACCCTAACCCTAACCCTAACCCTAACCCTAACCCTAACCCTAACCCTAACCCTAACCCTAACCCTAACCCTAACCCTAACCCTAACCCTAACCCTAACCCTAACCCTAACCCTAACCCTAACCCTAACCCTAACCCTACCTTCCTGGTGCATTTCAACATAAGGAGAGAACAAAAATGTGTTCAAAATCGTATAAGCCACAGCTCTCTTCTGTCGGAAAACCCTCACCAACACCCTCATACTAGTTTCCAGGTACATTTCAAATTAAGGAGAGCATCAAATGACATTTAAAATTGTACGAGCCACACAACTGTCTAACCCTAACCCTAACCCTACCTTCCTGATACATTTCAACTTAAGGAGAGCATCAAATGACATTTAAAATTGTATGAGCCACACAAGTGTTCCACAACCCAAACCCTATCTTCCAGGTACATTTCAACTTAAGGAGAGAACAAAAATGTGTTCAAAATCGTATAAGCCACAACCCTTTTCTGTAGGAAAACCCTCACCCTCACCATGATAATACTTTCCAGGTACATTTAAACTTAAGGAGAGCATCAAATGACATTTAAAATTGTATGAGCCACACAACTGTACCCTAACCCTAACCCTAACCCTAACCCTAACCCTAACCCTAACCCTAACCCTAACCCTAACCCTAACCCTAACCCTAACCCTAACCCTAACCCTAACCCTAACCCTAACCCTAACCCTAACCCTAACCCTAACCCTACCTTCCTGGTACATTTCAACTTAAGGAGAGAACAAAAAATGTGTTCAAAATCGTATAAGCCACACCCCTCTTCTGTCGGAAAACCCTCCCACTCACCCTCATACTTCTTTCCAGGTACATTTAAACTTAAGGAGAGCATCAAATGACATTTAAAATTGTATGAGCCACACAACTGTACCCTAACCCTAACCCTAACCCTAACCCTAACCCTAACCCTAACCCTACCTTCCTGGTGCATTTCAACATAAGGAGAGAACAAAAATGTGTTCAAAATCGTATAAGCCACAGCTCTCTTCTGTCGGAAAACCCTCACCAACACCCTCATACTAGTTTCCAGGTACATTTCAAATTAAGGAGAGCATCAAATGACATTTAAAATTGTACGAGCCACACAACTGTCTAACCCTAACCCTACCTTCCTGATACATTTCAACTTAAGGAGAGCATCAAATGACATTTAAAATTGTATGAGCCACACAAGTGTTCCACAACCCAAACCCTATCTTCCAGGTACATTTCAACTTAAGGAGAGAACAAAAATGTGTTCAAAATCGTATAAGCCACAACCCTTTTCTGTCGGAAAACCCTCACCCTCACCATGATAATACTTTCCAGGTACATTTAAACTTAAGGAGAGCATCAAATGACATTTAAAATTGTATGAGCCACAAAACTGTTCTACATCCCTAACCCAAACCCTAACTTCCTGGTACATTTCAAATTAAGGAGAGAACAAAAATGTGTTTAAAATCATATTCAAAATCATATAAGCCACACCCCTCTTCTGTCGGAAAACCCTCCCCCTCACCCTCATACTAGTTTCCAGGTACATTTCAACTTAAGGAGAGCATCAAATGACATTTAAAATTGTATGAGCCACACAACTGTACCCTAACCCTAACCCTAACCCTAACCCTAACCCTAACCCTAACCCTAACCCTAACCCTAACCCTAACCCTAACCCTAACCCTAACCCTAACCCTAACCCTAACCCTAACCCTAACCCTAACCCTAACCCTACCTTCTTGGTACATTTCAACTTAAGGAGAGAACAAAAAATGTGTTCAAAATCGTATAAGCCACACCCCTCTTCTGTCGGAAAACCCTCCCACTCACCCTCATACTTCTTTCCAGGTACATTTAAACTTAAGGAGAGCATCAAATGACATTTAAAATTGTATGAGCCACACAACTGTACCCTAACCCTAACCCTAACCCTAACCCTAACCCTAACCCTAACCCTAACCCTAACCCTAACCCTAACCCTAACCCTAACCCTAACCCTAACCCTAACCCTAACCCTAACCCTAACCCTAACCCTAACCCTAACCCTAACCCTAACCCTAACCCTAACCCTAACCCTACCTTCCTGGTACATTTCAACTTAAGGAGAGAACAAAAAATGTGTTCAAAATCGTATAAGCCACACCCCTCTTCTGTCGGAAAACCCTCCCACTCACCCTCATACTTCTTTCCAGGTACATTTAAACTTAAGGAGAGCATCAAATGACATTTAAAATTGTATGAGCCACACAACTGTACCCTAACCCTAACCCTAACCCTAACCCTAACCCTAACCCTAACCCTAACCCTAACCCTAACCCTAACCCTAACCCTAACCCTAACCCTAACCCTAACCCTAACCCTAACCCTAACCCTAACCCTAACCCTAACCCTAACCCTAACCCTAACCCTACCTTCCTGGTACATTTCAACTTAAGGAGAGAAAAAAAAAAATGTGTTCAAAATCGGATAAGCCACACCCCTTTTCTGTTGGAAAACCCTCACCCTCACATTGATAATACTTTCCAGGTACATTTCAACTTAAGGAGAGAACAAAAATGTGTTCAAAATCGTATAAGCCACACCCCTTTTCTGTCGGAAAACCCTCACTTTCACCATGATAATACTTTCCAGGTACATTTCAACTTAAGGAGAGCATCAAATGACATTTAAAATTGTATGAGCCACAAAACTGTTCTACAACCCAAACCCAAACCCTAACTTCCTGGTACATTTCAACTTAAGGAGAGAACAAAAATGTGTTTAAAATCATATTCAAAATCATATAAGCCACACCCCTCTTCTGTCAGAAAACCCTCACCCTGATAATACTTTCCAGGTACATTTAAACTTAAGGAGAGCATCAAATGACATTTAAAATTGTATGAGCCACACAACTGTACCCTAACCCTAACCCTAACCCTAACCCTAACCCTAACCCTAACCCTAACCCTAACCCTAACCCTAACCCTAACCCTAACCCTAACCCTAACCCTAACCCTAACCCTAACCCTAACCCTAACCCTAACCCTAACCCTAACCCTAACCCTACCTTCCTGGTACATTTCAACTTAAGGAGAGAACAAAAAATGTGTTCAAAATCGTATAAGCCACACCCCTCTTCTGTCGGAAAACCCTCCCACTCACCCTCATACTTCTTTCCAGGTACATTTAAACTTAAGGAGAGCATCAAATGACATTTAAAATTGTATGAGCCACACAACTGTACCCTAACCCTAACCCTAACCCTAACCCTAACCCTAACCCTACCTTCCTGGTGCATTTCAACATAAGGAGAGAACAAAAATGTGTTCAAAATCGTATAAGCCACAGCTCTCTTCTGTCGGAAAACCCTCACCAACACCCTCATACTAGTTTCCAGGTACATTTCAAATTAAGGAGAGCATCAATGACATTTAAAATTGTACGAGCCACACAACTGTCTAACCCTAACCCTAACCCTACCTTCCTGATACATTTCAACTTAAGGAGAGCATCAAATGACATTTAAAATTGTATGAGCCACACAAGTGTTCCACAACCCAAACCCTATCTTCCAGGTACATTTCAACTTAAGGAGAGAACAAAAATGTGTTCAAAATCGTATAAGCCACAACCCTTTTCTGTCGGAAAACCCTCACCCTCACCATGATAATACTTTCCAGGTACATTTAAACTTAAGGAGAGCATCAAATGACATTTAAAATTGTATGAGCCACAAAACTGTTCTACATCCCTAACCCAAACCCTAACTTCCTGGTACATTTCAAATTAAGGAGAGAACAAAAATGTGTTTAAAATCATATTCAAAATCATATAAGCCACACCCCTCTTCTGTCGGAAAACCCTCCCCCTCACCCTCATACTAGTTTCCAGGTACATTTCAACTTAAGGAGAGCATCAAATGACATTTAAAATTGTATGAGCCACACAACTGTACCCTAACCCTAACCCTAACCCTAACCCTAACCCTAACCCTAACCCTAACCCTAACCCTAACCCTAACCCTAACCCTAACCCTAACCCTAACCCTAACCCTAACCCTAACCCTAACCCTAACCCTAACCCTAACCCTAACCCTAACCCTAACCCTAACCCTACCTTCTTGGTACATTTCAACTTAAGGAGAGAACAAAAAATGTGTTCAAAATCGTATAAGCCACACCCCTCTTCTGTCGGAAAACCCTCCCACTCACCCTCATACTTCTTTCCAGGTACATTTAAACTTAAGGAGAGCATCAAATGACATTTAAAATTGTATGAGCCACACAACTGTACCCTAACCCTAACCCTAACCCTAACCCTAACCCTAACCCTAACCCTAACCCTAACCCTAACCCTAACCCTAACCCTAACCCTAACCCTAACCCTAACCCTAACCCTAACCCTAACCCTAACCCTAACCCTAACCCTAACCCTACCTTCCTGGTACATTTCAACTTAAGGAGAGAACAAAAAATGTGTTCAAAATCGTTTAAGCCACACCCCTCTTCTGTCGGAAAACCCTCCCACTCACCCTCATACTTCTTTCCAGGTACATTTAAACTTAAGGAGAGCATCAAATGACATTTAAAATTGTATGAGCCACACAACTGTACCCTAACCCTAACCCTAACCCTAACCCTAACCCTAACCCTAACCCTAACCCTAACCCTAACCCTAACCCTAACCCTAACCCTAACCCTAACCCTAACCCTAACCCTAACCCTAACCCTAACCCTAACCCTAACCCTAACCCTAACCCTACCTTCCTGGTACATTTCAACTTAAGGAGAGAAAAAAAAAAATGTGTTCAAAATCGGATAAGCCACACCCCTTTTCTGTTGGAAAACCCTCACCCTCACATTGATAATACTTTCCAGGTACATTTCAACTTAAGGAGAGAACAAAAATGTGTTCAAAATCGTATAAGCCACACCCCTTTTCTGTCGGAAAACCCTCACTTTCACCATGATAATACTTTCCAGGTACATTTCAACTTAAGGAGAGCATCAAATGACATTTAAAATTGTATGAGCCACAAAACTGTTCTACAACCCAAACCCAAACCCTAACTTCCTGGTACATTTCAACTTAAGGAGAGAACAAAAATGTGTTTAAAATCATATTCAAAATCATATAAGCCACACCCCTCTTCTGTCAGAAAACCCTCACCCTGATAATACTTTCCAGGTACATTTCAACTTAAGGAGAGCATCAAATGACATTTAAAATTGTATGAGCCACACAACTGTACCCTAACCCTAACCCTAACCCTAACCCTAACCCTAACCCTAACCCTAACCCTAACCCTAACCCTAACCCTAACCCTAACCCTAACCCTAACCCTAACCCTAACCCTAACCCTAACCCTAACCCTAACCCTAACCCTAACCCTAACCCTAACCCTAACCCTAACCCTAACCCTAACCCTAACCCTACCTTCCTGGTACATTTCAACTTAAGGAGAGAACAAAAAATGTGTTCAAAATCGTATAAGCCACACCCCTCTTCTGTCGGAAAACCCTCCCACTCACCCTCATACTTCTTTCCAGGTACATTTAAACTTAAGGAGAGCATCAAATGACATTTAAAATTGTATGAGCCACACAACTGTACCCTAACCCTAACCCTAACCCTAACCCTAACCCTAACCCTAACCCTAACCCTAACCCTAACCCTACCTTCCTGGTGCATTTCAACATAAGGAGAGAACAAAAATGTGTTCAAAATCGTATAAGCCACAGCTCTCTTCTGTCGGAAAACCCTCACCAACACCCTCATACTAGTTTCCAGGTACATTTCAAATTAAGGAGAGCATCAAATGACATTTAAAATTGTACGAGCCACACAACTGTCTAACCCTAACCCTAACCCTACCTTCCTGATACATTTCAACTTAAGGAGAGCATCAAATGACATTTAAAATTGTATGAGCCACACAAGTGTTCCACAACCCAAACCCTATCTTCCAGGTACATTTCAACTTAAGGAGAGAACAAAAATGTGTTCAAAATCGTATAAGCCACAACCCTTTTCTGTCGGAAAACCCTCACCCTCACCATGATAATACTTTCCAGGTACATTTAAACTTAAGGAGAGCATCAAATGACATTTAAAATTGTATGAGCCACAAAACTGTTCTACATCCCTAACCCAAACCCTAACTTCCTGGTACATTTCAAATTAAGGAGAGAACAAAAATGTGTTTAAAATCATATTCAAAATCATATAAGCCACACCCCTCTTCTGTCGGAAAACCCTCCCCCTCACCCTCATACTAGTTTCCAGGTACATTTCAACTTAAGGAGAGCATCAAATGACATTTAAAATTGTATGAGCCACACAACTGTACCCTAACCCTAACCCTAACCCTAACCCTAACCCTAACCCTAACCCTAACCCTAACCCTAACCCTAACCCTAACCCTAACCCTAACCCTAACCCTAACCCTAACCCTAACCCTAACCCTAACCCTAACCCTAACCCTAACCCTAACCCTACCTTCTTGGTACATTTCAACTTAAGGAGAGAACAAAAAATGTGTTCAAAATCGTATAAGCCACACCCCTCTTCTGTCGGAAAACCCTCCCACTCACCCTCATACTTCTTTCCAGGTACATTTAAACTTAAGGAGAGCATCAAATGACATTTAAAATTGTATGAGCCACACAACTGTACCCTAACCCTAACCCTAACCCTAACCCTAACCCTAACCCTAACCCTAACCCTAACCCTAACCCTAACCCTAACCCTAACCCTAACCCTAACCCTAACCCTAACCCTAACCCTAACCCTAACCCTAACCCTAACCCTACCTTCTTGGTACATTTCAACTTAAGGAGAGAACAAAAAATGTGTTCAAAATCGTATAAGCCACACCCCTCTTCTGTCGGAAAACCCTCCCACTCACCCTCATACTTCTTTCCAGGTACATTTAAACTTAAGGAGAGCATCAAATGACATTTAAAATTGTATGAGCCACACAACTGTACCCTAACCCTAACCCTAACCCTAACCCTAACCCTAACCCTAACCCTAACCCTAACCCTAACCCTAACCCTAACCCTAACCCTAACCCTAACCCTAACCCTAACCCTAACCCTAACCCTAACCCTAACCCTAACCCTAACCCTAACCCTAACCCTAACCCTACCTTCCTGGTACATTTCAACTTAAGGAGAGAAAAAAAAAAATGTGTTCAAAATCGGATAAGCCACACCCCTTTTCTGTTGGAAAACCCTCACCCTCACATTGATAATACTTTCCAGGTACATTTCAACTTAAGGAGAGAACAAAAATGTGTTCAAAATCGTATAAGCCACACCCCTTTTCTGTCGGAAAACCCTCACTTTCACCATGATAATACTTTCCAGGTACATTTCAACTTAAGGAGAGCATCAAATGACATTTAAAATTGTATGAGCCACAAAACTGTTCTACAACCCAAACCCAAACCCTAACTTCCTGGTACATTTCAACTTAAGGAGAGAACAAAAATGTGTTTAAAATCATATTCAAAATCATATAAGCCACACCCCTCTTCTGTCAGAAAACCCTCACCCTGATAATACTTTCCAGGTACATTTCAACTTAAGGAGAGCATCAAATGACATTTAAAATTGTATGAGCCACACAACTGTACCCTAACCCTAACCCTAACCCTAACCCTAACCCTAACCCTAACCCTAACCCTAACCCTAACCCTAACCCTAACCCTAACCCTAACCCTAACCCTAACCCTAACCCTAACCCTAACCCTAACCCTAACCCTAACCCTAACCCTAACCCTAACCCTACCTTCCTGGTACATTTCAACTTAAGGAGAGAACAAAAAATGTGTTCAAAATCGTATAAGCCACACCCCTCTTCTGTCGGAAAACCCTCCCACTCACCCTCATACTTCTTTCCAGGTACATTTAAACTTAAGGAGAGCATCAAATGACATTTAAAATTGTATGAGCCACACAACTGTACCCTAACCCTAACCCTAACCCTAACCCTAACCCTAACCCTAACCCTAACCCTAACCCTAACCCTAACCCTAACCCTAACCCTAACCCTAACCCTAACCCTAACCCTAACCCTAACCCTACCTTCCTGGTGCATTTCAACATAAGGAGAGAACAAAAATGTGTTCAAAATCGTATAAGCCACAGCTCTCTTCTGTCGGAAAACCCTCACCAACACCCTCATACTAGTTTCCAGGTACATTTCAAATTAAGGAGAGCATCAAATGACATTTAAAATTGTACGAGCCACACAACTGTCTAACCCTAACCCTAACCCTACCTTCCTGATACATTTCAACTTAAGGAGAGCATCAAATGACATTTAAAATTGTATGAGCCACACAAGTGTTCCACAACCCAAACCCTATCTTCCAGGTACATTTCAACTTAAGGAGAGAACAAAAATGTGTTCAAAATCGTATAAGCCACAACCCTTTTCTGTCGGAAAACCCTCACCCTCACCATGATAATACTTTCCAGGTACATTTAAACTTAAGGAGAGCATCAAATGACATTTAAAATTGTATGAGCCACAAAACTGTTCTACATCCCTAACCCAAACCCTAACTTCCTGGTACATTTCAAATTAAGGAGAGAACAAAAATGTGTTTAAAATCATATTCAAAATCATATAAGCCACACCCCTCTTCTGTCGGAAAACCCTCCCCCTCACCCTCATACTAGTTTCCAGGTACATTTCAACTTAAGGAGAGCATCAAATGACATTTAAAATTGTATGAGCCACACAACTGTACCCTAACCCTAACCCTAACCCTAACCCTAACCCTAACCCTAACCCTAACCCTAACCCTAACCCTAACCCTAACCCTAACCCTAACCCTAACCCTAACCCTAACCCTAACCCTAACCCTAACCCTAACCCTAACCCTACCTTCTTGGTACATTTCAACTTAAGGAGAGAACAAAAAATGTGTTCAAAATCGTATAAGCCACACCCCTCTTCTGTCGGAAAACCCTCCCACTCACCCTCATACTTCTTTCCAGGTACATTTAAACTTAAGGAGAGCATCAAATGACATTTAAAATTGTATGAGCCACACAACTGTACCCTAACCCTAACCCTAACCCTAACCCTAACCCTAACCCTAACCCTAACCCTAACCCTAACCCTAACCCTAACCCTAACCCTAACCCTAACCCTAACCCTAACCCTAACCCTAACCCTAACCCTAACCCTAACCCTAACCCTACCTTCTTGGTACATTTCAACTTAAGGAGAGAACAAAAAATGTGTTCAAAATCGTATAAGCCACACCCCTCTTCTGTCGGAAAACCCTCCCACTCACCCTCATACTTCTTTCCAGGTACATTTAAACTTAAGGAGAGCATCAAATGACATTTAAAATTGTATGAGCCACACAACTGTACCCTAACCCTAACCCTAACCCTAACCCTAACCCTAACCCTAACCCTAACCCTAACCCTAACCCTAACCCTAACCCTAACCCTAACCCTAACCCTAACCCTAACCCTAACCCTAACCCTAACCCTAACCCTAACCCTAACCCTACCTTCCTGGTACATTTCAACTTAAGGAGAGAAAAAAAAAAATGTGTTCAAAATCGGATAAGCCACACCCCTTTTCTGTTGGAAAACCCTCACCCTCACATTGATAATACTTTCCAGGTACATTTCAACTTAAGGAGAGAACAAAAATGTGTTCAAAATCGTATAAGCCACACCCCTTTTCTGTCGGAAAACCCTCACTTTCACCATGATAATACTTTCCAGGTACATTTCAACTTAAGGAGAGCATCAAATGACATTTAAAATTGTATGAGCCACAAAACTGTTCTACAACCCAAACCCAAACCCTAACTTCCTGGTACATTTCAACTTAAGGAGAGAACAAAAATGTGTTTAAAATCATATTCAAAATCATATAAGCCACACCCCTCTTCTGTCAGAAAACCCTCACCCTGATAATACTTTCCAGGTACATTTCAACTTAAGGAGAGCATCAAATGACATTTAAAATTGTATGAGCCACACAACTGTACCCTAACCCTAACCCTAACCCTAACCCTAACCCTAACCCTAACCCTAACCCTAACCCTAACCCTAACCCTAACCCTAACCCTAACCCTAACCCTAACCCTAACCCTAACCCTAACCCTAACCCTAACCCTAACCCTAACCCTAACCCTAACCCTACCTTCCTGGTACATTTCAACTTAAGGAGAGAACAAAAAATGTGTTCAAAATCGTATAAGCCACACCCCTCTTCTGTCGGAAAACCCTCCCACTCACCCTCATACTTCTTTCCAGGTACATTTAAACTTAAGGAGAGCATCAAATGACATTTAAAATTGTATGAGCCACACAACTGTACCCTAACCCTAACCCTAACCCTAACCCTAACCCTAACCCTAACCCTAACCCTAACCCTAACCCTAACCCTAACCCTAACCCTAACCCTAACCCTAACCCTAACCCTAACCCTAACCCTAACCCTACCTTCCTGGTGCATTTCAACATAAGGAGAGAACAAAAATGTGTTCAAAATCGTATAAGCCACAGCTCTCTTCTGTCGGAAAACCCTCACCAACACCCTCATACTAGTTTCCAGGTACATTTCAAATTAAGGAGAGCATCAAATGACATTTAAAATTGTACGAGCCACACAACTGTCTAACCCTAACCCTAACCCTACCTTCCTGATACATTTCAACTTAAGGAGAGCATCAAATGACATTTAAAATTGTATGAGCCACACAAGTGTTCCACAACCCAAACCCTATCTTCCAGGTACATTTCAACTTAAGGAGAGAACAAAAATGTGTTCAAAATCGTATAAGCCACAACCCTTTTCTGTCGGAAAACCCTCACCCTCACCATGATAATACTTTCCAGGTACATTTAAACTTAAGGAGAGCATCAAATGACATTTAAAATTGTATGAGCCACAAAACTGTTCTACATCCCTAACCCAAACCCTAACTTCCTGGTACATTTCAAATTAAGGAGAGAACAAAAATGTGTTTAAAATCATATTCAAAATCATATAAGCCACACCCCTCTTCTGTCGGAAAACCCTCCCACTCACCCTCATACTTCTTTCCAGGTACATTTAAACTTAAGGAGAGCATCAAATGACATTTAAAATTGTATGAGCCACACAACTGTACCCTAACCCTAACCCTAACCCTAACCCTAACCCTAACCCTAACCCTAACCCTAACCCTAACCCTAACCCTAACCCTAACCCTAACCCTAACCCTAACCCTAACCCTAACCCTAACCCTAACCCTAACCCTAACCCTAACCCTAACCCTAACCCTAACCCTAACCCTACCTTCCTGGTGCATTTCAACATAAGGAGAGAACAAAAATGTGTTCAAAATCGTATAAGCCACAGCTCTCTTCTGTCGGAAAACCCTCACCAACACCCTCATACTAGTTTCCAGGTACATTTCAAATTAAGGAGAGCATCAAATGACATTTAAAATTGTACGAGCCACACAACTGTCTAACCCTAACCCTAACCCTACCTTCCTGATACATTTCAACTTAAGGAGAGCATCAAATGACATTTAAAATTGTATGAGCCACACAAGTGTTCCACAACCCAAACCCTATCTTCCAGGTACATTTCAACTTAAGGAGAGAACAAAAATGTGTTCAAAATCGTATAAGCCACAACCCTTTTCTGTCGGAAAACCCTCACCCTCACCATGATAATACTTTCCAGGTACATTTAAACTTAAGGAGAGCATCAAATGACATTTAAAATTGTATGAGCCACAAAACTGTTCTACATCCCTAACCCAAACCCTAACTTCCTGGTACATTTCAAATTAAGGAGAGAACAAAAATGTGTTTAAAATCATATTCAAAATCATATAAGCCACACCCCTCTTCTGTCGGAAAACCCTCCCCCTCACCCTCATACTAGTTTCCAGGTACATTTCAACTTAAGGAGAGCATCAAATGACATTTAAAATTGTATGAGCCACACAACTGTACCCTAACCCTAACCCTAACCCTAACCCTAACCCTAACCCTAACCCTAACCCTAACCCTAACCCTAACCCTAACCCTAACCCTAACCCTAACCCTAACCCTAACCCTAACCCTAACCCTAACCCTAACCCTAACCCTAACCCTAACCCTAACCCTAACCCTAACCCTACCTTCCTGGTACATTTCAACTTAAGGAGAGAACAAAAAATGTGTTCAAAATCGTATAAGCCACACCCCTCTTCTGTCGGAAAACCCTCCCACTCACCCTCATACTTCTTTCCAGGTACATTTAAACTTAAGGAGAGCATCAAATGACATTTAAAATTGTATGAGCTACACAACTGTTCTACAACCCAAACACAAACCCAAACCCTAACTTCCCGGTACATTTCAACTTAAGGAGATAACAAAAATGTGTTCAAAATCGTATAAGCCACACCCCTTTTCTGTCGGAAAACCCTCACCCTCACCCTCACCCTCATCCTGATAATACTTTCCAGGTACATTTTAACTTAAGGAGAGCATCAAATGACATTTAAAATTGTATGAGCCTCACAACTGTACCCTTTAACCCTAACCCTAACCCTAACCCTAACCCTAACCCTAACCCTACCTTCCTGGTACATTTCAACTTAAGGAGAGAACAAAAAATGTGTTCAAAATCGTATAAGCCACACCCCTCTTCTGTCGGAAAACCCTCCCACTCACCCTCATACTAGTTTCCAGGTACATTTCAACTTAAGGAGATCATCAAATGACATTTAAAATTGTATAAGCCACAAAACTGTTCTACAACCCAAACCCAAACCCTAACTTCCTGGTACATTTTAACTTAAGGAGAGAACAAAAATGTGTTTAAAATCATATTCAAAATCATATAAGCCACACCCCTATTCTGTCAGAAAACCCTCCCCCTCACCCTCACCCTCATACTAGTTTCCAGGTACATTTCAACTTAAGGAGAGCATCAAATGACATTTAAAATTGTATGAGCCACACAACTGTACCCTAACCCTAACCCTTCCCTACCCTACCCCTAACCCTACCCCTAACCCTACCCCTAACCCTAACCCTAACCCTAACCCTAACCCTAACCCTAACCCTAACCCTAACCCTAACCCTAACCCTAACCCTACCTTCCTGGTACATTTCAACTTAAGGAGATAACAAAAATGTGTTCAAAATCGTATAAGCCACACCTATCTTCTGTCGGAAAACCATCCCCCTCACCCTCATACTTGTTTCCAGATACATTTCAACTTAAGGAGAGCATCAAATGACATTTAAAATTGTCTGAGCCACACAACTGTACCTTAACCCTAACCCTAACCCTAACCCTAACCCTAACCCTAACCCTAACCCTAACCCTAACCCTAACCCTAACCCTAACCCTAACCCTAACCCTAACCCTAACCCTAACCCTAACCCTAACCCTAACCCTAACCCTAACCCTAACCCTAACCCTACCTTCCTGGTACATTTCAACTTAAGGAGAGAACAAAAATGTGTTCAAAATTGTATAAGCCACAGCCCTCTTCTGTCGGAAAACCCTCATACTAGTTTCCAGGTACATTTCAAATTAAGGAGAGCATCAAATGACATTTAAAATTGTATGAGCCACACAACTGTTCTACAACCCAAACCCAAACCCTAACTTCCCGGTACATTTCAACTTAAGGAGAGAACAAAAATGTGTTCAAAATCGTATAAGCCACACCCCTTTTCTGTCGGAAAACCCTCACCCTCACCCTCATCCTGATAATACTTTCCAGGTACATTTTAACTTAAGGAGAGCATCAAATGACATTTAAAATTGTATGAGCCTCACAACTGTACCCTTTAACCCTAACCCTAACCCTAACCCTAACCCTAACCCTAACCCTAACCCTAACCCTAACCCTAACCCTAACCCTAACCCTAACCCTAACCCTAACCCTAACCCTAACCCTAACCCTACCTTCCTGGTACATTTCAACTTAAGGAAAGAACAAAAATGTGTTCAAAATCGTATAAGCCACACCCCTTTTCTGTTGGAAAACCCTCACCCTCACCCTGATAATACTTTCCAGGTACATTTCAACTTAAGGAGAGCATCAAATGACATTTAAAATTGTATGAGCCACACAAGTGTTCTACAACCCAAACCCTCTCTTCCTGGTACATTTCAACTTTAGGAGAGAACAAAAATGTGTTCAAAATCATATAAGCAACACCCCTCTTCTGTCGGAAAACCCTCCCCCTCACCCTCATACTAGTTTCCAGGTACATTTAAACTTAAGGAGAGCATCAAATGACATTTAAAATTGTATGAGCCACACAACTGTACCCTAACCCTAACCCTAACCCTAACCCTAACCCTAACCCTAACCCTAACCCTAACCCTAACCCTAACCCTAACCCTAACCCTAACCCTAACCCTAACCCTAACCCTAACCCTAACCCTACCTTCCTGGTACATTTCAACTTAAGGAGAGAACAAAAAATGTGTTCAAAATCGTATAAGCCACACCCCTCTTCTGTCGGAAAACCCTCCCACTCACCCTCATACTTCTTTCCAGGTACATTTCAACTTAAGGAGAGCATCAAATGACATTTAAAATTGTATGAGCTACACAAGTGTTCTACAACCCAAACACAAACCCAAACCCTAACTTCCCGGTACATTTCAACTTAAGGAGATAACAAAAATGTGTTCAAAATCGTATAAGCCACACCCCTTTTCTGTCGGAAAACCCTCTACCTCACCCTCACCCTCACCCTCATCCTCATCCTGATAATACTTTCCAGGTACATTTTAACTTAAGGAGAGCATCAAATGACATTTAAAATTGTATGAGCCTCACAACTGTACCCTTTAACCCTAACCCTAACCCTAACCCTAACCCTAACCCTAACCCTAACCCTAACCCTAACCCTAACCCTAACCCTAACCCTAACCCTAACCCTAACCCTAACCCTAACCCTAACCCTACCTTCCTGGTACATTTCAACTTAAGGAGAGAACAAAAAATGTGTTCAAAATCGTATAAACCACACCCCTCTTCTGTCGGAAAACCCTCCCACTCACCCTCATACTAGTTTCCAGGTACATTTCAACTTAAGGAGATCATCAAATGACATTTAAAATTGTATAAGCCACAAAACTGTTCTACAACCCAAACCCAAACCCTCACTTCCTGGTACATTTTAACTTAAGGAGAGAACAAAAATGTGTTTAAAATCATATTCAAAATCATATAAGCCACACCCCTTTTCTGTCAGAAAACCCTCCCCCTCACCCTCACCCTCATACTAGTTTCCAGGTACATTTCAACTTAAGGAGAGCATCAAATGACATTTAAAATTGTATGAGCCACACAACTGTACCCTAACCCTAACCCTAACCCTAACCCTAACCCTAACCCTAACCCTAACCCTAACCCTAACCCTAACCCTAACCCTAACCCTAACCCTAACCCTAACCCTAACCCTAACCCTAACCCTAACCCTACCTTCCTGGTACATTTCAACTTAAGGAGATAACAAAAATGTGTTCAAAATCGTATAAGCCACACCTATCTTCTGTCGGAAAACCATCCCCCTCACCCTCATACTTGTTTCCAGATACATTTCAACTTAAGGAGAGCATCAAATGACATTTAAAATTGTCTGAGCCACACAACTGTACCCTTACCCTAACCCTAACCCTAACCCTAACCCTAACCCTAACCCTAACCCTAACCCTAACCCTAACCCTAAC
>NC_079191.1:355220501-355315501 GCF_029499605.1 Hyla sarda
TTAACCCTAACCCTAACCCTAACCCTAACCCTAACCCTAACCCTAACCCTAACCCTAACCCTAACCCTAACCCTAACCCTAACCCTAACCCTAACCCTAACCCTAACCCTAACCCTAACCCTAACCCTAACCCTAACCCTAACCCTACCTTCCTGGTACATTTCAACTTAAGGAGAGAACAAAAAATGTGTTCAAAATCGTATAAACCACACCCCTCTTCTGTCGGAAAACCCTCCCACTCACCCTCATACTAGTTTCCAGGTACATTTCAACTTAAGGAGATCATCAAATGACATTTAAAATTGTATAAGCCACAAAACTGTTCTACAACCCAAACCCAAACCCTAACTTCCTGGTACATTTTAACTTAAGGAGAGAACAAAAATGTGTTTAAAATCATATTCAAAATCATATAAGCCACACCCCTTTTCTGTCAGAAAACCCTCCCCCTCACCCTCACCCTCATACTAGTTTCCAGGTACATTTCAACTTAAGGAGAGCATCAAATGACATTTAAAATTGTATGAGCCACACAACTGTACCCTAACCCTAACCCTAACCCTAACCCTAACCCTAACCCTAACCCTAACCCTAACCCTAACCCTAACCCTAACCCTAACCCTAACCCTAACCCTAACCCTAACCCTAACCCTAACCCTAACCCTAACCCTAACCCTACCTTCCTGGTACATTTCAACTTAAGGAGATAACAAAAATGTGTTCAAAATCGTATAAGCCACACCTATCTTCTGTCGGAAAACCATCCCCCTCACCCTCATACTTGTTTCCAGATACATTTCAACTTAAGGAGAGCATCAAATGACATTTAAAATTGTCTGAGCCACACAACTGTACCCTTACCCTAACCCTAACCCTAACCCTAACCCTAACCCTAACCCTAACCCTAACCCTAACCCTAACCCTAACCCTAACCCTAACCCTAACCCTAACCCTAACCCTAACCCTAACCCTAACCCTAACCCTAACCCTAACCCTACCTTCCTGGTACATTTCAACTTAAGGAGAGAACAAAAATGTGTTCAAAATTGTATAAGCCACAGCCCTCTTCTGTCGGAAAACCCTCATACTAGTTTCCAGGTACATTTCAAATTAAGGAGAGCATCAAATGACATTTAAAATTGTATGAGCCACACAACTGTTCTACAACCCAAACCCAAACCCTAACTTCCCGGTACATTTCAACTTAAGGAGAGAACAAAAATGTGTTCAAAATCGTATAAGCCACACCCCTTTTCTGTCGGAAAACCCTCACCCTCACCCTCATCCTGATAATACTTTCCAGGTACATTTTAACTTAAGGAGAGCATCAAATGACATTTAAAATTGTATGAGCCACACAACTGTACCCTTTAACCCTAACCCTAACCCTAACCCTAACCCTAACCCTACCTTCCTGGTACATTTCAACTTAAGGAGAGAACAAAAAATGTGTTCAAAATCGTATAAGCCACACCCCTCTTCTGTCGGAAAACCCTCCCACTCACCCTCATACTAGTTTCCAGGTACATTTCAACTTAAGGAAATCATCAAATGACATTTAAAATTATATAAGCCACAAAACTGTTCTACAACCCAAACCCAAACCCTAACTTCCTGGTACATTTTAACTTAAGGAGAGAACAAAAATGTGTTTAAAATCATATTCAAAATCATATAAGCCACACCCCTCTTCTGTCGGAAAACCCATCCCCTCACCCTCATACTAGTTTCCAGGTACATTTCAACTTAAGGAGAGCATCAAATGACATTTAAAATTGTACTAACCCTAACCCTAACCCTAACCCTAACCCTAACCCTAACCCTAACCCTAACCCTAACCCTAACCCTAACCCTAACCCTAACCCTAACCCTAACCCTAACCCTAACCCTAACCCTAACCCTAACCCTAACCCTACCTTCCTGGTACATTTCAACTTAAGGAAAGAACAAAAATGTGTTCAAAATCGTATAAGCCACACCCCTTTTCTGTTGGAAAACCCTCACCCTCACCCTGATAATACTTTCCAGGTACATTTCAACTTAAGGAGAGCATCAAATGACATTTAAAATTGTATGAGCCACACAAGTGTTCTACAACCCAAACCCTCTCTTCCTGGTACATTTCAACTTAAGGAGAGAACAAAAATGTGTTCAAAATCGTATAAGCCACACCCCTTTTCTGTCGGAAAACCCTCACTTTCACCATGATAATACTTTCCAGGTACATTTCAACTTAAGGAGAGCATCAAATGACATTTAAAATTGTATGAGCCACAAAACTGTTCTACAACCCAAACCCAAACCCTAACTTCCTGGTACATTTCAACTTAAGGAGAGAACAAAAATGTGTTTAAAATCATATTCAAAATCATATAAGCCACACCCCTCTTCTGTCAGAAAACCCTCACCCTGATAATACTTTCCAGGTACATTTCAACTTAAGGAGAGCATCAAATGACATTTAAAATTGTATGAGCCACACAACTGTACCCTAACCCTAACCCTAACCCTAACCCTAACCCTAACCCTAACCCTAACCCTAACCCTAACCCTAACCCTAACCCTAACCCTAACCCTAACCCTAACCCTAACCCTAACCCTAACCCTAACCCTAACCCTAACCCTACCTTCCTGGTACATTTCAACTTAAGGAGAGAACAAAAAATGTGTTCAAAATCGTATAAGCCACACCCCTCTTCTGTCGGAAAACCCTCCCACTCACCCTCATACTTCTTTCCAGGTACATTTCAACTTAAGGAGAGCATCAAATGACATTTAAAATTGTATGAGCTACACAACTGTTCTACAACCCAAACACAAACCCAAACCCTAACTTCCCGGTACATTTCAACTTAAGGAGATAACAAAAATGTGTTCAAAATCGTATAAGCCACACCCCTTTTCTGTCGGAAAACCCTCTACCTCACCCTCACCCTCACCCTCATCCTGATAATACTTTCCAGGTACATTTTAACTTAAGGAGAGCATCAAATGACATTTAAAATTGTATGAGCCTCACAACTGTACCCTTTAACCCTAACCCTAACCCTAACCCTAACCCTAACCCTAACCCTAACCCTAACCCTAACCCTAACCCTAACCCTACCTTCCTGGTACATTTCAACTTAAGGAGAGAACAAAAAATGTGTTCAAAATCGTATAAGCCACACCCCTCTTCTGTCGGAAAACCCTCCCACTCACCCTCATACTAGTTTCCAGGTACATTTCAACTTAAGGAAATCATCAAATGACATTTAAAATTATATAAGCCACAAAACTGTTCTACAACCCAAACCCAAACCCTAACTTCCTGGTACATTTTAACTTAAGGAGAGAACAAAAATGTGTTTAAAATCATATTCAAAATCATATAAGCCACACCCCTCTTCTGTCGGAAAACCCATCCCCTCACCCTCATACTAGTTTCCAGGTACATTTCAACTTAAGGAGAGCATCAAATGACATTTAAAATTGTATGAGCCACACAACTGTACCCTAACCCTAACCCTAACCCTAACCCTAACCCTAACCCTAACCCTAACCCTAACCCTAACCCTAACCCTAACCCTAACCCTAACCCTAACCCTAACCCTAACCCTAACCCTAACCCTAACCCTAACCCTAACCCTAACCCTACCTTCCTGGTACATTTCAACTTAAGGAAAGAACAAAAATGTGTTCAAAATCGTATAAGCCACACCCCTTTTCTGTTGGAAAACCCTCACCCTCACCCTGATAATACTTTCCAGGTACATTTCAACTTAAGGAGAGCATCAAATGACATTTAAAATTGTATGAGCCACACAAGTGTTCTACAACCCAAACCCTCTCTTCCTGGTACATTTCAACTTTAGGAGAGAACAAAAATGTGTTCAAAATCGTATAAGCCACACCCCTTTTCTGTCGGAAAACCCTCACTCTCACCATGATAATACTTTCCAGGTACATTTCAACTTAAGGAGAGCATCAAATGACATTTAAAATTGTATGAGCCACAAAACTGTTCTACAACCCAAACCCAAACCCTAACTTCCTGGTACATTTCAACTTAAGGAGAGAACAAAAATGTGTTTAAAATCATATAAGCAACACCCCTCTTCTGTCGGAAAACCCTCCCCCTCCCCCTCATACTAGTTTCCAGGTACATTTAAAGTTAAGGAGAGCATCAAATGACATTTAAAATTGTATGAGCCACACAACTGTACCCTAACCCTAACCCTAACCCTAACCCTAACCCTAACCCTAACCCTAACCCTAACCCTAACCCTAACCCTAACCCTAACCCTAACCCTAACCCTAACCCTAACCCTAACCCTAACCCTAACCCTAACCCTAACCCTAACCCTAACCCTACCTTCCTGGTACATTTCAACTTAAGGAGAGAAAAAAAAAATGTGTTCAAAATCGGATAAGCCACACCCCTTTTCTGTTGGAAAACCCTCACCCTCACATTGATAATACTTTCCAGGTACATTTCAACTTAAGGAGAGAACAAAAATGTGTTCAAAATCGTATAAGCCACACCCCTTTTCTGTCGGAAAACCCTCACTTTCACCATGATAATACTTTCCAGGTACATTTCAACTTAAGGAGAGCATCAAATGACATTTAAAATTGTATGAGCCACAAAACTGTTCTACAACCCAAACCCAAACCCTAACTTCCTGGTACATTTCAACTTAAGGAGAGAACAAAAATGTGTTTAAAATCATATTCAAAATCATATAAGCCACACCCCTCTTCTGTCAGAAAACCCTCACCCTGATAATACTTTCCAGGTACATTTCAACTTAAGGAGAGCATCAAATGACATTTAAAATTGTATGAGCCACACAACTGTACCCTAACCCTAACCCTAACCCTAACCCTAACCCTAACCCTAACCCTAACCCTAACCCTAACCCTAACCCTAACCCTAACCCTAACCCTAACCCTAACCCTAACCCTAACCCTAACCCTAACCCTAACCCTAACCCTAACCCTAACCCTAACCCTAACCCTACCTTCCTGGTACATTTCAACTTAAGGAGAGAACAAAAAATGTGTTCAAAATCGTATAAGCCACACCCCTCTTCTGTCGGAAAACCCTCCCACTCACCCTCATACTTCTTTCCAGGTACATTTCAACTTAAGGAGAGCATCAAATGACATTTAAAATTGTATGAGCTACACAACTGTTCTACAACCCAAACACAAACCCAAACCCTAACTTCCCGGTACATTTCAACTTAAGGAGATAACAAAAATGTGTTCAAAATCGTATAAGCCACACCCCTTTTCTGTCGGAAAACCCTCTACCTCACCCTCACCCTCACCCTCATCCTGATAATACTTTCCAGGTACATTTTAACTTAAGGAGAGCATCAAATGACATTTAAAATTGTATGAGCCTCACAACTGTACCCTTTAACCCTAACCCTAACCCTAACCCTAACCCTAACCCTAACCCTAACCCTAACCCTAACCCTAACCCTAACCCTAACCCTAACCCTAACCCTAACCCTAACCCTAACCCTAACCCTACCTTCCTGGTACATTTCAACTTAAGGAGAGAACAAAAAATGTGTTCAAAATCGTATAAACCACACCCCTCTTCTGTCGGAAAACCCTCCCACTCACCCTCATACTAGTTTCCAGGTACATTTCAACTTAAGGAGATCATCAAATGACATTTAAAATTGTATAAGCCACAAAACTGTTCTACAACCCAAACCCAAACCCTAACTTCCTGGTACATTTTAACTTAAGGAGAGAACAAAAATGTGTTTAAAATCATATTCAAAATCATATAAGCCACACCCCTTTTCTGTCAGAAAACCCTCCCCCTCACCCTCACCCTCATACTAGTTTCCAGGTACATTTCAACTTAAGGAGAGCATCAAATGACATTTAAAATTGTATGAGCCACACAACTGTACCCTAACCCTAACCCTAACCCTTCCCTACCCTAACCCTAACCCTAACCCTAACCCTAACCCTAACCCTAACCCTAACCCTAACCCTAACCCTAACCCTAACCCTAACCCTAACCCTAACCCTAACCCTAACCCTAACCCTACCTTCCTGGTACATTTCAACTTAAGGAGATAACAAAAATGTGTTCAAAATCGTATAAGCCACACCTATCTTCTGTCGGAAAACCATCCCCCTCACCCTCATACTTGTTTCCAGATACATTTCAACTTAAGGAGAGCATCAAATGACATTTAAAATTGTCTGAGCCACACAACTGTACCCTAACCCTAACCCTAACCCTAACCCTAACCCTAACCCTAACCCTAACCCTAACCCTAACCCTAACCCTAACCCTAACCCTAACCCTAACCCTAACCCTAACCCTAACCCTAACCCTAACCCTAACCCTAACCCTAACCCTACCTTCCTGGTACATTTCAACTTAAGGAGAGAACAAAAATGTGTTCAAAATTGTATAAGCCACAGCCCTCTTCTGTCGGAAAACCCTCATACTAGTTTCCAGGTACATTTCAAATTAAGGAGAGCATCAAATGACATTTAAAATTGTATGAGCCACACAACTGTTCTACAACCCAAACCCAAACCCTAACTTCCCGGTACATTTCAACTTAAGGAGAGAACAAAAATGTGTTCAAAATCGTATAAGCCACACCCCTTTTCTGTCGGAAAACCCTCACCCTCACCCTCATCCTGATAATACTTTCCAGGTACATTTTAACTTAAGGAGAGCATCAAATGACATTTAAAATTGTATGAGCCTCACAACTGTACCCTTTAACCCTAACCCTAACCCTAACCCTAACCCTAACCCTAACCCTAACCCTAACCCTAACCCTAACCCTAACCCTAACCCTAACCCTAACCCTAACCCTAACCCTAACCCTAACCCTACCTTCCTGGTACATTTCAACTTAAGGAAAGAACAAAAATGTGTTCAAAATCGTATAAGCCACACCCCTTTTCTGTTGGAAAACCCTCACCCTCACCCTGATAATACTTTCCAGGTACATTTCAACTTAAGGAGAGCATCAAATGACATTTAAAATTGTATGAGCCACACAAGTGTTCTACAACCCAAACCCTCTCTTCCTGGTACATTTCAACTTTAGGAGAGAACAAAAATGTGTTCAAAATCATATAAGCAACACCCCTCTTCTGTCGGAAAACCCTCCCCCTCACCCTCATACTAGTTTCCAGGTACATTTAAACTTAAGGAGAGCATCAAATGACATTTAAAATTGTATGAGCCACACAACTGTACCCTAACCCTAACCCTAACCCTAACCCTAACCCTAACCCTAACCCTAACCCTAACCCTAACCCTAACCCTAACCCTAACCCTAACCCTAACCCTAACCCTAACCCTAACCCTAACCCTAACCCTAACCCTACCTTCCTGGTACATTTCAACTTAAGGAGAGAACAAAAAATGTGTTCAAAATCGTATAAGCCACACCCCTCTTCTGTCGGAAAACCCTCCCACTCACCCTCATACTTCTTTCCAGGTACATTTCAACTTAAGGAGAGCATCAAATGACATTTAAAATTGTATGAGCTACACAACTGTTCTACAACCCAAACACAAACCCAAACCCTAACTTCCCGGTACATTTCAACTTAAGGAGATAACAAAAATGTGTTCAAAATCGTATAAGCCACACCCCTTTTCTGTCGGAAAACCCTCTACCTCACCCTCACCCTCACCCTCATCCTCATCCTGATAATACTTTCCAGGTACATTTTAACTTAAGGAGAGCATCAAATGACATTTAAAATTGTATGAGCCTCACAACTGTACCCTTTAACCCTAACCCTAACCCTAACCCTAACCCTAACCCTAACCCTAACCCTAACCCTAACCCTAACCCTAACCCTAACCCTACCTTCCTGGTACATTTCAACTTAAGGAGAGAACAAAAAATGTGTTCAAAATCGTATAAACCACACCCCTCTTCTGTCGGAAAACCCTCCCACTCACCCTCATACTAGTTTCCAGGTACATTTCAACTTAAGGAGATCATCAAATGACATTTAAAATTGTATAAGCCACAAAACTGTTCTACAACCCAAACCCAAACCCTAACTTCCTGGTACATTTTAACTTAAGGAGAGAACAAAAATGTGTTTAAAATCATATTCAAAATCATATAAGCCACACCCCTTTTCTGTCAGAAAACCCTCCCCCTCACCCTCACCCTCATACTAGTTTCCAGGTACATTTCAACTTAAGGAGAGCATCAAATGACATTTAAAATTGTATGAGCCACACAACTGTACCCTAACCCTAACCCTAACCCTAACCCTAACCCTAACCCTAACCCTAACCCTAACCCTAACCCTAACCCTAACCCTAACCCTAACCCTAACCCTAACCCTAACCCTAACCCTAACCCTAACCCTAACCCTAACCCTAACCCTAACCCTAACCCTAACCCTAACCCTACCTTCCTGGTACATTTCAACTTAAGGAGATAACAAAAATGTGTTCAAAATCGTATAAGCCACACCTATCTTCTGTCGGAAAACCATCCCCCTCACCCTCATACTTGTTTCCAGATACATTTCAACTTAAGGAGAGCATCAAATGACATTTAAAATTGTCTGAGCCACACAACTGTACCCTTACCCTAACCCTAACCCTAACCCTAACCCTAACCCTAACCCTAACCCTAACCCTAACCCTAACCCTAACCCTACCTTCCTGGTACATTTCAACTTAAGGAGAGAACAAAAATGTGTTCAAAATTGTATAAGCCACAGCCCTCTTCTGTCGGAAAACCCTCATACTAGTTTCCAGGTACATTTCAAATTAAGGAGAGCATCAAATGACATTTAAAATTGTATGAGCCACACAACTGTTCTACAACCCAAACCCAAACCCTAACTTCCCGGTACATTTCAACTTAAGGAGAGAACAAAAATGTGTTCAAAATCGTATAAGCCACACCCCTTTTCTGTCGGAAAACCCTCACCCTCACCCTCATCCTGATAATACTTTCCAGGTACATTTTAACTTAAGGAGAGCATCAAATGACATTTAAAATTGTATGAGCCACACAACTGTACCCTTTAACCCTAACCCTAACCCTAACCCTAACCCTAACCCTACCTTCCTGGTACATTTCAACTTAAGGAGAGAACAAAAAATGTGTTCAAAATCGTATAAGCCACACCCCTCTTCTGTCGGAAAACCCTCCCACTCACCCTCATACTAGTTTCCAGGTACATTTCAACTTAAGGAAATCATCAAATGACATTTAAAATTATATAAGCCACAAAACTGTTCTACAACCCAAACCCAAACCCTAACTTCCTGGTACATTTTAACTTAAGGAGAGAACAAAAATGTGTTTAAAATCATATTCAAAATCATATAAGCCACACCCCTCTTCTGTCGGAAAACCCATCCCCTCACCCTCATACTAGTTTCCAGGTACATTTCAACTTAAGGAGAGCATCAAATGACATTTAAAATTGTATGAGCCACACAACTGTACCCTAACCCTAACCCTAACCCTAACCCTAACCCTAACCCTAACCCTAACCCTAACCCTAACCCTAACCCTAACCCTAACCCTAACCCTAACCCTAACCCTAACCCTAACCCTAACCCTAACCCTAACCCTAACCCTAACCCTAACCCTAACCCTACCTTCCTGGTACATTTCAACTTAAGGAAAGAACAAAAATGTGTTCAAAATCGTATAAGCCACACCCCTTTTCTGTTGGAAAACCCTCACCCTCACCCTGATAATACTTTCCAGGTACATTTCAACTTAAGGAGAGCATCAAATGACATTTAAAATTGTATGAGCCACACAAGTGTTCTACAACCCAAACCCTCTCTTCCTGGTACATTTCAACTTTAGGAGAGAACAAAAATGTGTTCAAAATCGTATAAGCCACACCCCTTTTCTGTCGGAAAACCCTCACTCTCACCATGATAATACTTTCCAGGTACATTTCAACTTAAGGAGAGCATCAAATGACATTTAAAATTGTATGAGCCACAAAACTGTTCTACAACCCAAACCCAAACCCTAACTTCCTGGTACATTTCAACTTAAGGAGAGAACAAAAATGTGTTTAAAATCATATAAGCAACACCCCTCTTCTGTCGGAAAACCCTCCCCCTCCCCCTCATACTAGTTTCCAGGTACATTTAAAGTTAAGGAGAGCATCAAATGACATTTAAAATTGTATGAGCCACACAACTGTACCCTAACCCTAACCCTAACCCTAACCCTAACCCTAACCCTAACCCTAACCCTAACCCTAACCCTAACCCTAACCCTAACCCTAACCCTAACCCTAACCCTAACCCTAACCCTAACCCTAACCCTAACCCTAACCCTAACCCTACCTTCCTGGTACATTTCAACTTAAGGAGAGAAAAAAAAAAATGTGTTCAAAATCGGATAAGCCACACCCCTTTTCTGTTGGAAAACCCTCACCCTCACATTGATAATACTTTCCAGGTACATTTCAACTTAAGGAGAGAACAAAAATGTGTTCAAAATCGTATAAGCCACACCCCTTTTCTGTCGGAAAACCCTCACTTTCACCATGATAATACTTTCCAGGTACATTTCAACTTAAGGAGAGCATCAAATGACATTTAAAATTGTATGAGCCACAAAACTGTTCTACAACCCAAACCCAAACCCTAACTTCCTGGTACATTTCAACTTAAGGAGAGAACAAAAATGTGTTTAAAATCATATTCAAAATCATATAAGCCACACCCCTCTTCTGTCAGAAAACCCTCACCCTGATAATACTTTCCAGGTACATTTCAACTTAAGGAGAGCATCAAATGACATTTAAAATTGTATGAGCCACACAACTGTACCCTAACCCTAACCCTAACCCTAACCCTAACCCTAACCCTAACCCTAACCCTAACCCTAACCCTAACCCTAACCCTAACCCTAACCCTAACCCTAACCCTAACCCTAACCCTAACCCTAACCCTAACCCTAACCCTAACCCTAACCCTAACCCTAACCCTAACCCTAACCCTACC
The DNA here is from genome assembly GCF_029499605.1 of Hyla sarda. Classification (NCBI taxonomy): domain Eukaryota; kingdom Metazoa; phylum Chordata; class Amphibia; order Anura; family Hylidae; genus Hyla; species Hyla sarda. The sequence goes on from NC_079191.1 coordinate 355,231,504, forward strand.
TTCCTGGTACATTTCAACTTAAGGAGAGAACAAAAAATGTGTTCAAAATCGTATAAGCCACACCCCTCTTCTGTCGGAAAACCCTCCCACTCACCCTCATACTTCTTTCCAGGTACATTTCAACTTAAGGAGAGCATCAAATGACATTTAAAATTGTATGAGCTACACAACTGTTCTACAACCCAAACACAAACCCAAACCCTAACTTCCCGGTACATTTCAACTTAAGGAGATAACAAAAATGTGTTCAAAATCGTATAAGCCACACCCCTTTTCTGTCGGAAAACCCTCTACCTCACCCTCACCCTCACCCTCATCCTGATAATACTTTCCAGGTACATTTTAACTTAAGGAGAGCATCAAATGACATTTAAAATTGTATGAGCCTCACAACTGTACCCTTTAACCCTAACCCTAACCCTAACCCTAACCCTAACCCTAACCCTAACCCTAACCCTAACCCTAACCCTAACCCTAACCCTAACCCTAACCCTAACCCTAACCCTAACCCTAACCCTAACCCTACCTTCCTGGTACATTTCAACTTAAGGAGAGAACAAAAAATGTGTTCAAAATCGTATAAACCACACCCCTCTTCTGTCGGAAAACCCTCCCACTCACCCTCATACTAGTTTCCAGGTACATTTCAACTTAAGGAGATCATCAAATGACATTTAAAATTGTATAAGCCACAAAACTGTTCTACAACCCAAACCCAAACCCTAACTTCCTGGTACATTTTAACTTAAGGAGAGAACAAAAATGTGTTTAAAATCATATTCAAAATCATATAAGCCACACCCCTTTTCTGTCAGAAAACCCTCCCCCTCACCCTCACCCTCATACTAGTTTCCAGGTACATTTCAACTTAAGGAGAGCATTAAATGACATTTAAAATTGTATGAGCCACACAACTGTACCCTAACCCTAACCCTAACCCTAACCCTAACCCTAACCCTAACCCTAACCCTAACCCTAACCCTAACCCTAACCCTAACCCTAACCCTAACCCTAACCCTAACCCTAACCCTAACCCTAACCCTAACCCTAACCCTACCTTCCTGGTACATTTCAACTTAAGGAGATAACAAAAATGTGTTCAAAATCGTATAAGCCACACCTATCTTCTGTCGGAAAACCATCCCCCTCACCCTCATACTTGTTTCCAGATACATTTCAACTTAAGGAGAGCATCAAATGACATTTAAAATTGTCTGAGCCACACAACTGTACCCTTACCCTAACCCTAACCCTAACCCTAACCCTAACCCTAACCCTAACCCTAACCCTAACCCTAACCCTAACCCTAACCCTAACCCTAACCCTAACCCTAACCCTAACCCTAACCCTAACCCTAACCCTAACCCTAACCCTAACCCTAACCCTAACCCTAACCCTACCTTCCTGGTACATTTCAACTTAAGGAGAGAACAAAAATGTGTTCAAAATTGTATAAGCCACAGCCCTCTTCTGTCGGAAAACCCTCATACTAGTTTCCAGGTACATTTCAAATTAAGGAGAGCATCAAATGACATTTAAAATTGTATGAGCCACACAACTGTTCTACAACCCAAACCCAAACCCTAACTTCCCGGTACATTTCAACTTAAGGAGAGAACAAAAATGTGTTCAAAATCGTATAAGCCACACCCCTTTTCTGTCGGAAAACCCTCACCCTCACCCTCATCCTGATAATACTTTCCAGGTACATTTTAACTTAAGGAGAGCATCAAATGACATTTAAAATTGTATGAGCCACACAACTGTACCCTTTAACCCTAACCCTAACCCTAACCCTAACCCTACCTTCCTGGTACATTTCAACTTAAGGAGAGAACAAAAAATGTGTTCAAAATCGTATAAGCCACACCCCTCTTCTGTCGGAAAACCCTCCCACTCACCCTCATACTAGTTTCCAGGTACATTTCAACTTAAGGAAATCATCAAATGACATTTAAAATTATATAAGCCACAAAACTGTTCTACAACCCAAACCCAAACCCTAACTTCCTGGTACATTTTAACTTAAGGAGAGAACAAAAATGTGTTTAAAATCATATTCAAAATCATATAAGCCACACCCCTCTTCTGTCGGAAAACCCATCCCCTCACCCTCATACTAGTTTCCAGGTACATTTCAACTTAAGGAGAGCATCAAATGACATTTAAAATTGTATGAGCCACACAACTGTACCCTAACCCTAACCCTAACCCTAACCCTAACCCTAACCCTAACCCTAACCCTAACCCTAACCCTAACCCTAACCCTAACCCTAACCCTAACCCTAACCCTAACCCTAACCCTAACCCTAACCCTACCTTCCTGGTACATTTCAACTTAAGGAAAGAACAAAAATGTGTTCAAAATCGTATAAGCCACACCCCTTTTCTGTTGGAAAACCCTCACCCTCACCCTGATAATACTTTCCAGGTACATTTCAACTTAAGGAGAGCATCAAATGACATTTAAAATTGTATGAGCCACACAAGTGTTCTACAACCCAAACCCTCTCTTCCTGGTACATTTCAACTTTAGGAGAGAACAAAAATGTGTTCAAAATCGTATAAGCCACACCCCTTTTCTGTCGGAAAACCCTCACTCTCACCATGATAATACTTTCCAGGTACATTTCAACTTAAGGAGAGCATCAAATGACATTTAAAATTGTATGAGCCACAAAACTGTTCTACAACCCAAACCCAAACCCTAACTTCCTGGTACATTTCAACTTAAGGAGAGAACAAAAATGTGTTTAAAATCATATAAGCAACACCCCTCTTCTGTCGGAAAACCCTCCCCCTCCCCCTCATACTAGTTTCCAGGTACATTTAAAGTTAAGGAGAGCATCAAATGACATTTAAAATTGTATGAGCCACACAACTGTACCCTAACCCTAACCCTAACCCTAACCCTAACCCTAACCCTAACCCTAACCCTAACCCTAACCCTAACCCTAACCCTAACCCTAACCCTAACCCTAACCCTAACCCTAACCCTAACCCTAACCCTAACCCTAACCCTAACCCTACCTTCCTGGTACATTTCAACTTAAGGAGAGAAAAAAAAAAATGTGTTCAAAATCGGATAAGCCACACCCCTTTTCTGTTGGAAAACCCTCACCCTCACATTGATAATACTTTCCAGGTACATTTCAACTTAAGGAGAGAACAAAAATGTGTTCAAAATCGTATAAGCCACACCCCTTTTCTGTCGGAAAACCCTCACTTTCACCATGATAATACTTTCCAGGTACATTTCAACTTAAGGAGAGCATCAAATGACATTTAAAATTGTATGAGCCACAAAACTGTTCTACAACCCAAACCCAAACCCTAACTTCCTGGTACATTTCAACTTAAGGAGAGAACAAAAATGTGTTTAAAATCATATTCAAAATCATATAAGCCACACCCCTCTTCTGTCAGAAAACCCTCACCCTGATAATACTTTCCAGGTACATTTCAACTTAAGGAGAGCATCAAATGACATTTAAAATTGTATGAGCCACACAACTGTACCCTAACCCTAACCCTAACCCTAACCCTAACCCTAACCCTAACCCTAACCCTAACCCTAACCCTAACCCTAACCCTAACCCTAACCCTAACCCTAACCCTAACCCTAACCCTAACCCTAACCCTAACCCTAACCCTAACCCTAACCCTAACCCTAACCCTAACCCTAACCCTACCTTCCTGGTACATTTCAACTTAAGGAGAGAACAAAAAATGTGTTCAAAATCGTATAAGCCACACCCCTCTTCTGTCAGAAAACCCTCCCACTCACCCTCATACTTCTTTCCAGGTACATTTCAACTTAAGGAGAGCATCAAATGACATTTAAAATTGTATGAGCTACACAACTGTTCTACAACCCAAACACAAACCCAAACCCTAACTTCCCGGTACATTTCAACTTAAGGAGATAACAAAAATGTGTTCAAAATCGTATAAGCCACACCCCTTTTCTGTCGGAAAACCCTCTACCTCACCCTCACCCTCACCCTCATCCTCATCCTGATAATACTTTCCAGGTACATTTTAACTTAAGGAGAGCATCAAATGACATTTAAAATTGTATGAGCCTCACAACTGTACCCTTTAACCCTAACCCTAACCCTAACCCTAACCCTAACCCTAACCCTAACCCTAACCCTAACCCTAACCCTAACCCTAACCCTAACCCTAACCCTAACCCTAACCCTAACCCTAACCCTACCTTCCTGGTACATTTCAACTTAAGGAGAGAACAAAAAATGTGTTCAAAATCGTATAAACCACACCCCTCTTCTGTCGGAAAACCCTCCCACTCACCCTCATACTAGTTTCCAGGTACATTTCAACTTAAGGAGATCATCAAATGACATTTAAAATTGTATAAGCCACAAAACTGTTCTACAACCCAAACCCAAACCCTAACTTCCTGGTACATTTTAACTTAAGGAGAGAACAAAAATGTGTTTAAAATCATATTCAAAATCATATAAGCCACACCCCTTTTCTGTCAGAAAACCCTCCCCCTCACCCTCACCCTCATACTAGTTTCCAGGTACATTTCAACTTAAGGAGAGCATCAAATGACATTTAAAATTGTATGAGCCACACAACTGTACCCTAACCCTAACCCTAACCCTAACCCTAACCCTTCCCTAACCCTTCCCTACCCTAACCCTAACCCTAACCCTAACCCTAACCCTAACCCTAACCCTAACCCTAACCCTAACCCTAACCCTAACCCTAACCCTAACCCTAACCCTACCTTCCTGGTACATTTCAACTTAAGGAGATAACAAAAATGTGTTCAAAATCGTATAAGCCACACCTATCTTCTGTCGGAAAACCATCCCCCTCACCCTCATACTTGTTTCCAGATACATTTCAACTTAAGGAGAGCATCAAATGACATTTAAAATTGTCTGAGCCACACAACTGTACCCTAACCCTAACCCTAACCCTAACCCTAACCCTAACCCTAACCCTAACCCTAACCCTAACCCTAACCCTAACCCTAACCCTAACCCTAACCCTAACCCTAACCCTAACCCTAACCCTACCTTCCTGGTACATTTCAACTTAAGGAGAGAACAAAAATGTGTTCAAAATTGTATAAGCCACAGCCCTCTTCTGTCGGAAAACCCTCATACTAGTTTCCAGGTACATTTCAAATTAAGGAGAGCATCAAATGACATTTAAAATTGTATGAGCCACACAACTGTTCTACAACCCAAACCCAAACCCTAACTTCCCGGTACATTTCAACTTAAGGAGAGAACAAAAATGTGTTCAAAATCGTATAAGCCACACCCCTTTTCTGTCGGAAAACCCTCACCCTCACCCTCATCCTGATAATACTTTCCAGGTACATTTTAACTTAAGGAGAGCATCAAATGACATTTAAAATTGTATGAGCCACACAACTGTACCCTTTAACCCTAACCCTAACCCTAACCCTAACCCTAACCCTACCTTCCTGGTACATTTCAACTTAAGGAGAGAACAAAAAATGTGTTCAAAATCGTATAAGCCACACCCCTCTTCTGTCGGAAAACCCTCCCACTCACCCTCATACTAGTTTCCAGGTACATTTCAACTTAAGGAAATCATCAAATGACATTTAAAATTATATAAGCCACAAAACTGTTCTACAACCCAAACCCAAACCCTAACTTCCTGGTACATTTTAACTTAAGGAGAGAACAAAAATGTGTTTAAAATCATATTCAAAATCATATAAGCCACACCCCTCTTCTGTCGGAAAACCCATCCCCTCACCCTCATACTAGTTTCCAGGTACATTTCAACTTAAGGAGAGCATCAAATGACATTTAAAATTGTATGAGCCACACAACTGTACCCTAACCCTAACCCTAACCCTAACCCTAACCCTAACCCTAACCCTAACCCTAACCCTAACCCTAACCCTAACCCTAACCCTAACCCTAACCCTAACCCTAACCCTAACCCTAACCCTAACCCTAACCCTACCTTCCTGGTACATTTCAACTTAAGGAAAGAACAAAAATGTGTTCAAAATCGTATAAGCCACACCCCTTTTCTGTTGGAAAACCCTCACCCTCACCCTGATAATACTTTCCAGGTACATTTCAACTTAAGGAGAGCATCAAATGACATTTAAAATTGTATGAGCCACACAAGTGTTCTACAACCCAAACCCTCTCTTCCTGGTACATTTCAACTTTAGGAGAGAACAAAAATGTGTTCAAAATCGTATAAGCCACACCCCTTTTCTGTCGGAAAACCCTCACTCTCACCATGATAATACTTTCCAGGTACATTTCAACTTAAGGAGAGCATCAAATGACATTTAAAATTGTATGAGCCACAAAACTGTTCTACAACCCAAACCCAAACCCTAACTTCCTGGTACATTTCAACTTAAGGAGAGAACAAAAATGTGTTTAAAATCATATAAGCAACACCCCTCTTCTGTCGGAAAACCCTCCCCCTCACCCTCATACTAGTTTCCAGGTACATTTAAAGTTAAGGAGAGCATCAAATGACATTTAAAATTGTATGAGCCACACAACTGTACCCTAACCCTAACCCTAACCCTAACCCTAACCCTAACCCTAACCCTAACCCTAACCCTAACCCTAACCCTAACCCTAACCCTAACCCTAACCCTAACCCTAACCCTAACCCTAACCCTAACCCTAACCCTAACCCTAACCCTACCTTCCTGGTACATTTCAACTTAAGGAGAGAAAAAAAAAAATGTGTTCAAAATCGGATAAGCCACACCCCTTTTCTGTTGGAAAACCCTCACCCTCACATTGATAATACTTTCCAGGTACATTTCAACTTAAGGAGAGAACAAAAATGTGTTCAAAATCGTATAAGCCACACCCCTTTTCTGTCGGAAAACCCTCACTTTCACCATGATAATACTTTCCAGGTACATTTCAACTTAAGGAGAGCATCAAATGACATTTAAAATTGTATGAGCCACAAAACTGTTCTACAACCCAAACCCAAACCCTAACTTCCTGGTACATTTCAACTTAAGGAGAGAACAAAAATGTGTTTAAAATCATATTCAAAATCATATAAGCCACACCCCTCTTCTGTCAGAAAACCCTCACCCTGATAATACTTTCCAGGTACATTTCAACTTAAGGAGAGCATCAAATGACATTTAAAATTGTATGAGCCACACAACTGTACCCTAACCCTAACCCTAACCCTAACCCTAACCCTAACCCTAACCCTAACCCTAACCCTAACCCTAACCCTAACCCTAACCCTAACCCTAACCCTAACCCTAACCCTAACCCTAACCCTAACCCTAACCCTAACCCTAACCCTAACCCTAACCCTAACCCTACCTTCCTGGTACATTTCAACTTAAGGAGAGAACAAAAAATGTGTTCAAAATCGTATAAGCCACACCCCTCTTCTGTCGGAAAACCCTCCCACTCACCCTCATACTTCTTTCCAGGTACATTTCAACTTAAGGAGAGCATCAAATGACATTTAAAATTGTATGAGCTACACAACTGTTCTACAACCCAAACACAAACCCAAACCCTAACTTCCCGGTACATTTCAACTTAAGGAGATAACAAAAATGTGTTCAAAATCGTATAAGCCACACCCCTTTTCTGTCGGAAAACCCTCTACCTCACCCTCACCCTCACCCTCATCCTGATAATACTTTCCAGGTACATTTTAACTTAAGGAGAGCATCAAATGACATTTAAAATTGTATGAGCCTCACAACTGTACCCTTTAACCCTAACCCTAACCCTAACCCTAACCCTAACCCTAACCCTAACCCTAACCCTAACCCTAACCCTAACCCTAACCCTAACCCTAACCCTAACCCTAACCCTAACCCTAACCCTAACCCTACCTTCCTGGTACATTTCAACTTAAGGAGAGAACAAAAAATGTGTTCAAAATCGTATAAACCACACCCCTCTTCTGTCGGAAAACCCTCCCACTCACCCTCATACTAGTTTCCAGGTACATTTCAACTTAAGGAGATCATCAAATGACATTTAAAATTGTATAAGCCACAAAACTGTTCTACAACCCAAACCCAAACCCTAACTTCCTGGTACATTTTAACTTAAGGAGAGAACAAAAATGTGTTTAAAATCATATTCAAAATCATATAAGCCACACCCCTTTTCTGTCAGAAAACCCTCCCCCTCACCCTCACCCTCATACTAGTTTCCAGGTACATTTCAACTTAAGGAGAGCATCAAATGACATTTAAAATTGTATGAGCCACACAACTGTACCCTAACCCTAACCCTAACCCTAACCCTTCCCTACCCTAACCCTAACCCTAACCCTAACCCTAACCCTAACCCTAACCCTAACCCTAACCCTAACCCTAACCCTAACCCTAACCCTAACCCTAACCCTAACCCTAACCCTAACCCTAACCCTAACCCTAACCCTAACCCTAACCCTACCTTCCTGGTACATTTCAACTTAAGGAGATAACAAAAATGTGTTCAAAATCGTATAAGCCACACCTATCTTCTGTCGGAAAACCATCCCCCTCACCCTCATACTTGTTTCCAGATACATTTCAACTTAAGGAGAGCATCAAATGACATTTAAAATTGTCTGAGCCACACAACTGTACCCTAACCCTAACCCTAACCCTAACCCTAACCCTAACCCTAACCCTAACCCTAACCCTAACCCTAACCCTAACCCTAACCCTAACCCTAACCCTAACCCTAACCCTAACCCTAACCCTAACCCTACCTTCCTGGTACATTTCAACTTAAGGAGAGAACAAAAATGTGTTCAAAATTGTATAAGCCACAGCCCTCTTCTGTCGGAAAACCCTCATACTAGTTTCCAGGTACATTTCAAATTAAGGAGAGCATCAAATGACATTTAAAATTGTATGAGCCACACAACTGTTCTACAACCCAAACCCAAACCCTAACTTCCCGGTACATTTCAACTTAAGGAGAGAACAAAAATGTGTTCAAAATCGTATAAGCCACACCCCTTTTCTGTCGGAAAACCCTCACCCTCACCCTCATCCTGATAATACTTTCCAGGTACATTTTAACTTAAGGAGAGCATCAAATGACATTTAAAATTGTATGAGCCACACAACTGTACCCTTTAACCCTAACCCTAACCCTAACCCTAACCCTAACCCTACCTTCCTGGTACATTTCAACTTAAGGAGAGAACAAAAAATGTGTTCAAAATCGTATAAGCCACACCCCTCTTCTGTCGGAAAACCCTCCCACTCACCCTCATACTAGTTTCCAGGTACATTTCAACTTAAGGAAATCATCAAATGACATTTAAAATTATATAAGCCACAAAACTGTTCTACAACCCAAACCCAAACCCTAACTTCCTGGTACATTTTAACTTAAGGAGAGAACAAAAATGTGTTTAAAATCATATTCAAAATCATATAAGCCACACCCCTCTTCTGTCGGAAAACCCATCCCCTCACCCTCATACTAGTTTCCAGGTACATTTCAACTTAAGGAGAGCATCAAATGACATTTAAAATTGTATGAGCCACACAACTGTACCCTAACCCTAACCCTAACCCTAACCCTAACCCTAACCCTAACCCTAACCCTAACCCTAACCCTAACCCTAACCCTAACCCTAACCCTAACCCTAACCCTAACCCTAACCCTAACCCTAACCCTAACCCTAACCCTAACCCTAACCCTACCTTCCTGGTACATTTCAACTTAAGGAAAGAACAAAAATGTGTTCAAAATCGTATAAGCCACACCCCTTTTCTGTTGGAAAACCCTCACCCTCACCCTGATAATACTTTCCAGGTACATTTCAACTTAAGGAGAGCATCAAATGACATTTAAAATTGTATGAGCCACACAAGTGTTCTACAACCCAAACCCTCTCTTCCTGGTACATTTCAACTTTAGGAGAGAACAAAAATGTGTTCAAAATCGTATAAGCCACACCCCTTTTCTGTCGGAAAACCCTCACTCTCACCATGATAATACTTTCCAGGTACATTTCAACTTAAGGAGAGCATCAAATGACATTTAAAATTGTATGAGCCACAAAACTGTTCTACAACCCAAACCCAAACCCTAACTTCCTGGTACATTTCAACTTAAGGAGAGAACAAAAATGTGTTTAAAATCATATAAGCAACACCCCTCTTCTGTCGGAAAACCCTCCCCCTCACCCTCATACTAGTTTCCAGGTACATTTAAAGTTAAGGAGAGCATCAAATGACATTTAAAATTGTATGAGCCACACAACTGTACCCTAACCCTAACCCTAACCCTAACCCTAACCCTAACCCTAACCCTAACCCTAACCCTAACCCTAACCCTAACCCTAACCCTAACCCTAACCCTAACCCTAACCCTAACCCTAACCCTAACCCTAACCCTAACCCTAACCCTAACCCTAACCCTAACCCTAACCCTAACCCTAACCCTAACCCTAACCCTAACCCTACCTTCCTGGTACATTTCAACTTAAGGAGAGAAAAAAAAAAATGTGTTCAAAATCGGATAAGCCACACCCCTTTTCTGTTGGAAAACCCTCACCCTCACATTGATAATACTTTCCAGGTACATTTCAACTTAAGGAGAGAACAAAAATGTGTTCAAAATCGTATAAGCCACACCCCTTTTCTGTCGGAAAACCCTCACTTTCACCATGATAATACTTTCCAGGTACATTTCAACTTAAGGAGAGCATCAAATGACATTTAAAATTGTATGAGCCACAAAACTGTTCTACAACCCAAACCCAAACCCTAACTTCCTGGTACATTTCAACTTAAGGAGAGAACAAAAATGTGTTTAAAATCATATTCAAAATCATATAAGCCACACCCCTCTTCTGTCAGAAAACCCTCACCCTGATAATACTTTCCAGGTACATTTCAACTTAAGGAGAGCATCAAATGACATTTAAAATTGTATAAGCCACATAACTGTTCTACAACCCAAACCCAAACCCAACTTCCTGGTACATTTTAAATTAAGGAGAGAACAAAAATGTGTTTAAAATCATACTCAAAATCATATAAGCCACACCCCTCTTCTGTCGGAAAACCCTCCCCCTCACCCTCATACTAGTTTCCAGGTACATTTCAACTTAAGGAGAGCATCAAATGACATTTAAAATTGTATGAGCCACACAACTGTACCCTAACCCTAAAACCCTAACCCTAACCCTAACCCTAACCCTAACCCTAACCCTAACCCTAACCCTAACCCTAACCCTAACCCTAACCCTAACCCTAACCCTAACCCTAACCCTAACCCTAACCCTAACCCTAACCCTAACCCTAACTTCCTGGTACATTTCAACTTAAGGAGAGAAAAAAAAAATGTGTTCAAAATCGTATAAGCCACACCCATTTTCTGTCGGAAAACCCTCACCCTCACCCTGATAATACTTTCCAGGTACATTTCAACTTAAGGAGAGCATCAAATGACATTTAAAATTGTATGAGCCACACAAGTGTTCTACAACCCAAACCCAATCTTCCTGGTACATTTCAACTTCAGGAGAGAACAAAAATGTGTTCAAAATCGTATAAGCCACACCCCTTTTATGTCGGAAAACCCTCACTTTCACCATGATAATACTTTCCAGGTACATTTCAAATTAAGGAGAGCATCAAATGACATTTAAAATTGTACGAGCCACACAACTGTCTAACCCTAACCCTAACCCTAACCCTAACCCTAACCCTAACCCTAACCCTAACCCTAACCCTAACCCTAACCCTAACCCTAACCCTAACCCTACCTTCCTGGTACATTTCAACTTAAGGAAAGAACAAAAATGTGTTCAAAATCGTATAAGCCACACCCCTTTTCTGTCGGAAAACCCTCACTTTCACCATGATAATACTTTCCAGGTACATTTCAACTTAAGGAGAGCATCAAATGACATTTAAAATTGTATGAGCCACAAAACTGTTCTACAACCCAAACCCAAACCCTAACTTCCTGGTACATTTCAACTTAAGGAGAGAACAAAAATGTGTTTAAAATCATATTCAAAATCATATAAGCCACACCCCTCTTCTGTCAGAAAACCCTCACCCTGATAATACTTTCCAGGTACATTTCAACTTAAGGAGAGCATCAAATGACATTTAAAATTGTATAAGCCACATAACTGTTCTACAACCCAAACCCAAACCCAACTTCCTGGTACATTTTAAATTAAGGAGAGAACAAAAATGTGTTTAAAATCATACTCAAAATCATATAAGCCACACCCCTCTTCTGTCGGAAAACCCTCCCCCTCACCCTCATACTAGTTTCCAGGTACATTTCAACTTAAGGAGAGCATCAAATGACATTTAAAATTGTATGAGCCACACAACTGTACCCTAACCCTAACCCTAACCCTAACCCTAACCCTAACCCTAACCCTAACCCTAACCCTAACCCTAACCCTAACCCTAACCCTAACCCTAACCCTAACCCTAACCCTAACCCTAACCCTAACCCTAACCCTAACCCTAACCCTAACCCTAACCCTAACCCTAACCCTAACCCTAACCCTACCTTCCTGGTACATTTCAACTTAAGGAGAGAAAAAAAAATGTGTTCAAAATCGGATAAGCCACACCCCTTTTCTGTCGGAAAACCCTCACCCTCACCATGATAATACTTTCCAGGTACATTTCAACTTAAGGAGAGAACAAAAATGTGTTCAAAATCGTATAAGCCACACCCCTTTTCTGTCGGAAAACCCTCACTTTCACCATGATAATACTTTCCAGGTACATTTCAACTTAAGGAGAGCATCAAATGACATTTAAAATTGTATGAGCCACAAAACTGTTCTACAGCCCAAACCCAAACCCTAACTTCCTGGTACATTTCAACTTAAGGAGAGAACAAAAATGTGTTTAAAATCATATTCAAAATCATATAAGCCACACCCCTCTTCTGTCGGAAAACCCTCCCCCTCACCCTCATGCTAGTTTCCAGGTACATTTCAACTTAAGGAGAGCATCAAATGACATTTAAAATTGTAAGAGCCACACAACTGTACCCTAACCCTAACCCTAACCCTAACCCTAACCCTAACCCTAACCCTAACCCTAACCCTAACCCTAACCCTAACCCTAACCCTAACCCTAACCCTAACCCTAACCCTAACCCTAACCCTAACCCTAACCCTAACCCTAACCCTACCTTCCTGGTACATTTCAACTTAAGGAGAGAAAAAAAAAAATGTGTTCAAAATCGGATAAGCCACACCCCTTTTCTGTCGGAAAAACCCTCACCCTCACATTGATAATACTTTCCAGGTACATTTCAACTTAAGGAGAGAACAAAAATGTGTTCAAAATCGTATAAGCCACACCCCTTTTCTGTCGGAAAACCCTCACTTTCACCATGATAATACTTTCCAGGTACATTTCAACTTAAGGAGAGCATCAAATGACATTTAAAATTGTATGAGCCACAAAACTGTTCTACAACCCAAACCCAAACCCTAACTTCCTGGTACATTTCAACTTAAGGAGAGAACAAAAATGTGTTTAAAATCATATAAGCAACACCCCTCTTCTGTCGGAAAACCCTCCCCCTCCCCCTCATACTAGTTTCCAGGTACATTTCAAATTAAGGAGAGCATCAAATGACATTTAAAATTGTATGAGCCACACAACTGTTCTACAACCCAAACCCAAACCCTAACTTCCCGGTACATTTCAACTTAAGGAGAGAACAAAAATGTGTTCAAAATCGTATAAGCCACACCCCTTTTCTGTCGGAAAACCCTCACCCTCACCCTCATCCTGATAATACTTTCCAGGTACATTTTAACTTAAGGAGAGCATCAAATGACATTTAAAATTGTATGAGCCACACAACTGTACCCTTTAACCCTAACCCTAACCCTAACCCTAACCCTAACCCTACCTTCCTGGTACATTTCAACTTAAGGAGAGAACAAAAAATGTGTTCAAAATCGTATAAGCCACACCCCTCTTCTGTCGGAAAACCCTCCCACTCACCCTCATACTAGTTTCCAGGTACATTTCAACTTAAGGAAATCATCAAATGACATTTAAAATTATATAAGCCACAAAACTGTTCTACAACCCAAACCCAAACCCTAACTTCCTGGTACATTTTAACTTAAGGAGAGAACAAAAATGTGTTTAAAATCATATTCAAAATCATATAAGCCACACCCCTCTTCTGTCGGAAAACCCATCCCCTCACCCTCATACTAGTTTCCAGGTACATTTCAACTTAAGGAGAGCATCAAATGACATTTAAAATTGTATGAGCCACACAACTGTACCCTAACCCTAACCCTAACCCTAACCCTAACCCTAACCCTAACCCTAACCCTAACCCTAACCCTAACCCTAACCCTAACCCTAACCCTAACCCTAACCCTAACCCTAACCCTAACCCTAACCCTAACCCTAACCCTAACCCTAACCCTAACCCTAACCCTACCTTACTGGTACATTTCAACTTAAGGAAAGAACAAAAATGTGTTCAAAATCGTATAAGCCACACCCCTTTTCTGTTGGAAAACCCTCACCCTCACCCTGATAATACTTTCCAGGTACATTTCAACTTAAGGAGAGCATCAAATGACATTTAAAATTGTATGAGCCACACAAGTGTTCTACAACCCAAACCCTCTCTTCCTGGTACATTTCAACTTTAGGAGAGAACAAAAATGTGTTCAAAATCGTATAAGCCACACCCCTTTTCTGTCGGAAAACCCTCACTCTCACCATGATAATACTTTCCAGGTACATTTCAACTTAAGGAGAGCATCAAATGACATTTAAAATTGTATGAGCCACAAAACTGTTCTACAACCCAAACCCAAACCCTAACTTCCTGGTACATTTCAACTTAAGGAGAGAACAAAAATGTGTTTAAAATCATATAAGCAACACCCCTCTTCTGTCGGAAAACCCTCCCCCTCCCCCTCATACTAGTTTCCAGGTACATTTAAAGTTAAGGAGAGCATCAAATGACATTTAAAATTGTATGAGCCACACAACTGTACCCTAACCCTAACCCTAACCCTAACCCTAACCCTAACCCTAACCCTAACCCTAACCCTAACCCTAACCCTAACCCTAACCCTAACCCTAACCCTAACCCTAACCCTAACCCTAACCCTAACCCTAACCCTAACCCTAACCCTAACCCTAACCCTAACCCTACCTTCCTGGTACATTTCAACTTAAGGAGAGAAAAAAAAAAATGTGTTCAAAATCGGATAAGCCACACCCCTTTTCTGTTGGAAAACCCTCACCCTCACATTGATAATACTTTCCAGGTACATTTCAACTTAAGGAGAGAACAAAAATGTGTTCAAAATCGTATAAGCCACACCCCTTTTCTGTCGGAAAACCCTCACTTTCACCATGATAATACTTTCCAGGTACATTTCAACTTAAGGAGAGCATCAAATGACATTTAAAATTGTATGAGCCACAAAACTGTTCTACAACCCAAACCCAAACCCTAACTTCCTGGTACATTTCAACTTAAGGAGAGAACAAAAATGTGTTTAAAATCATATTCAAAATCATATAAGCCACACCCCTCTTCTGTCAGAAAACCCTCACCCTGATAATACTTTCCAGGTACATTTCAACTTAAGGAGAGCATCAAATGACATTTAAAATTGTATGAGCCACACAACTGTACCCTAACCCTAACCCTAACCCTAACCCTAACCCTAACCCTAACCCTAACCCTAACCCTAACCCTAACCCTAACCCTAACCCTAACCCTAACCCTAACCCTAACCCTAACCCTAACCCTAACCCTAACCCTACCTTCCTGGTACATTTCAACTTAAGGAGAGAACAAAAAATGTGTTCAAAATCGTATAAGCCACACCCCTCTTCTGTCGGAAAACCCTCCCACTCACCCTCATACTTCTTTCCAGGTACATTTCAACTTAAGGAGAGCATCAAATGACATTTAAAATTGTATGAGCTACACAACTGTTCTACAACCCAAACACAAACCCAAACCCTAACTTCCCGGTACATTTCAACTTAAGGAGATAACAAAAATGTGTTCAAAATCGTATAAGCCACACCCCTTTTCTGTCGGAAAACCCTCTACCTCACCCTCACCCTCACCCTCATCCTGATAATACTTTCCAGGTACATTTTAACTTAAGGAGAGCATCAAATGACATTTAAAATTGTATGAGCCTCACAACTGTACCCTTTAACCCTAACCCTAACCCTAACCCTAACCCTAACCCTAACCCTAACCCTAACCCTAACCCTAACCCTAACCCTAACCCTACCTTCCTGGTACATTTCAACTTAAGGAGAGAACAAAAAATGTGTTCAAAATCGTATAAACCACACCCCTCTTCTGTCGGAAAACCCTCCCACTCACCCTCATACTAGTTTCCAGGTACATTTCAACTTAAGGAGATCATCAAATGACATTTAAAATTGTATAAGCCACAAAACTGTTCTACAACCCAAACCCAAACCCTAACTTCCTGGTACATTTTAACTTAAGGAGAGAACAAAAATGTGTTTAAAATCATATTCAAAATCATATAAGCCACACCCCTTTTCTGTCAGAAAACCCTCCCCCTCACCCTCACCCTCATACTAGTTTCCAGGTACATTTCAACTTAAGGAGAGCATCAAATGACATTTAAAATTGTATGAGCCACACAACTGTACCCTAACCCTAACCCTAACCCTAACCCTAACCCTAACCCTTCCCTACCCTAACCCTAACCCTAACCCTAACCCTAACCCTAACCCTAACCCTAACCCTAACCCTAACCCTAACCCTAACCCTAACCCTAACCCTACCTTCCTGGTACATTTCAACTTAAGGAGATAACAAAAATGTGTTCAAAATCGTATAAGCCACACCTATCTTCTGTCGGAAAACCATCCCCCTCACCCTCATACTTGTTTCCAGATACATTTCAACTTAAGGAGAGCATCAAATGACATTTAAAATTGTCTGAGCCACACAACTGTACCCTAACCCTAACCCTAACCCTAACCCTAACCCTAACCCTAACCCTAACCCTAACCCTAACCCTAACCCTAACCCTAACCCTAACCCTAACCCTAACCCTAACCCTAACCCTAACCCTAACCCTAACCCTAACCCTAACCCTAACCCTAACCCTACCTTCCTGGTACATTTCAACTTAAGGAGAGAACAAAAATGTGTTCAAAATTGTATAAGCCACAGCCCTCTTCTGTCGGAAAACCCTCATACTAGTTTCCAGGTACATTTCAAATTAAGGAGAGCATCAAATGACATTTAAAATTGTATGAGCCACACAACTGTTCTACAACCCAAACCCAAACCCTAACTTCCCGGTACATTTCAACTTAAGGAGAGAACAAAAATGTGTTCAAAATCGTATAAGCCACACCCCTTTTCTGTCGGAAAACCCTCACCCTCACCCTCATCCTGATAATACTTTCCAGGTACATTTTAACTTAAGGAGAGCATCAAATGACATTTAAAATTGTATGAGCCACACAACTGTACCCTTTAACCCTAACCCTAACCCTAACCCTAACCCTAACCCTACCTTCCTGGTACATTTCAACTTAAGGAGAGAACAAAAAATGTGTTCAAAATCGTATAAGCCACACCCCTCTTCTGTCGGAAAACCCTCCCACTCACCCTCATACTAGTTTCCAGGTACATTTCAACTTAAGGAAATCATCAAATGACATTTAAAATTATATAAGCCACAAAACTGTTCTACAACCCAAACCCAAACCCTAACTTCCTGGTACATTTTAACTTAAGGAGAGAACAAAAATGTGTTTAAAATCATATAAGCCACACCCCTCTTCTGTCGGAAAACCCATCCCCTCACCCTCATACTAGTTTCCAGGTACATTTCAACTTAAGGAGAGCATCAAATGACATTTAAAATTGTATGAGCCACACAACTGTACCCTAACCCTAACCCTAACCCTAACCCTAACCCTAACCCTAACCCTAACCCTAACCCTAACCCTAACCCTAACCCTAACCCTAACCCTAACCCTAACCCTAACCCTAACCCTAACCCTAACCCTAACCCTAACCCTAACCCTAACCCTAACCCTAACCCTAACCCTAACCCTAACCCTACCTTCCTGGTACATTTCAACTTAAGGAAAGAACAAAAATGTGTTCAAAATCGTATAAGCCACACCCCTTTTCTGTTGGAAAACCCTCACCCTCACCCTGATAATACTTTCCAGGTACATTTCAACTTAAGGAGAGCATCAAATGACATTTAAAATTGTATGAGCCACACAAGTGTTCTACAACCCAAACCCTCTCTTCCTGGTACATTTCAACTTTAGGAGAGAACAAAAATGTGTTCAAAATCGTATAAGCCACACCCCTTTTCTGTCGGAAAACCCTCACTCTCACCATGATAATACTTTCCAGGTACATTTCAACTTAAGGAGAGCATCAAATGACATTTAAAATTGTATGAGCCACAAAACTGTTCTACAACCCAAACCCAAACCCTAACTTCCTGGTACATTTCAACTTAAGGAGAGAACAAAAATGTGTTTAAAATCATATTCAAAATCATATAAGCCACACCCCTCTTCTGTCAGAAAACCCTCACCCTGATAATACTTTCCAGGTACATTTCAACTTAAGGAGAGCATCAAATGACATTTAAAATTGTATAAGCCACATAACTGTTCTACAACCCAAACCCAAACCCAACTTCCTGGTACATTTTAAATTAAGGAGAGAACAAAAATGTGTTTAAAATCATACTCAAAATCATATAAGCCACACCCCTCTTCTGTCGGAAAACCCTCCCCCTCACCCTCATACTAGTTTCCAGGTACATTTCAACTTAAGGAGAGCATCAAATGACATTTAAAATTGTATGAGCCACACAACTGTACCCTAACCCTAACCCTAACCCTAACCCTAACCCTAACCCTAACCCTAACCCTAACCCTAACCCTAACCCTAACCCTAACCCTAACCCTAACCCTAACCCTAACCCTAACCCTAACCCTAACCCTAACCCTAACCCTAACCCTAACCCTAACCCTAACCCTAACCCTAACCCTAACCCTAACCCTAACCCTAACCCTAACCCTACCTTCCTGGTACATTTCAACTTAAGGAGAGAAAAAAAAATGTGTTCAAAATCGGATAAGCCACACCCCTTTTCTGTCGGAAAACCCTCACCCTCACCATGATAATACTTTCCAGGTACATTTCAACTTAAGGAGAGAACAAAAATGTGTTCAAAATCGTATAAGCCACACCCCTTTTCTGTCGGAAAACCCTCACTTTCACCATGATAATACTTTCCAGGTACATTTCAACTTAAGGAGAGCATCAAATGACATTTAAAATTGTATGAGCCACAAAACTGTTCTACAGCCCAAACCCAAACCCTAACTTCCTGGTACATTTCAACTTAAGGAGAGAACAAAAATGTGTTTAAAATCATATTCAAAATCATATAAGCCACACCCCTCTTCTGTCGGAAAACCCTCCCCCTCACCCTCATGCTAGTTTCCAGGTACATTTCAACTTAAGGAGAGCATCAAATGACATTTAAAATTGTAAGAGCCACACAACTGTACCCTAACCCTAAAACCCTAACCCTAACCCTAACCCTAACCCTAACCCTAACCCTAACCCTAACCCTAACCCTAACCCTAACCCTAACCCTAACTTCCTGGTACATTTCAACTTAAGGAGAGAAAAAAAAAATGTGTTCAAAATCGTATAAGCCACACCCATTTTCTGTCGGAAAACCCTCACCCTCACCCTGATAATACTTTCCAGGTACATTTCAACTTAAGGAGAGCATCAAATGACATTTAAAATTGTATGAGCCACACAAGTGTTCTACAACCCAAACCCAATCTTCCTGGTACATTTCAACTTCAGGAGAGAACAAAAATGTGTTCAAAATCGTATAAGCCACACCCCTTTTATGTCGGAAAACCCTCACTTTCACCATGATAATACTTTCCAGGTACATTTCAAATTAAGGAGAGCATCAAATGACATTTAAAATTGTACGAGCCACACAACTGTCTAACCTAACCCTAACCCTAACCCTAACCCTAACCCTAACCCTAACCCTAACCCTAACCCTAACCCTAACCCTAACCCTAACCCTAACCCTAACCCTAACCCTAACCCTAACCCTAACCCTAACCCTAACCCTACCTTCCTGGTACATTTCAACTTAAGGAAAGAACAAAAATGTGTTCAAAATCGTATAAGCCACACCCCTTTTCTGTCGGAAAACCCTCACTTTCACCATGATAATACTTTCCAGGTACATTTCAACTTAAGGAGAGCATCAAATGACATTTAAAATTGTATGAGCCACAAAACTGTTCTACAACCCAAACCCAAACCCTAACTTCCTGGTACATTTCAACTTAAGGAGAGAACAAAAATGTGTTTAAAATCATATTCAAAATCATATAAGCCACACCCCTCTTCTGTCAGAAAACCCTCACCCTGATAATACTTTCCAGGTACATTTCAACTTAAGGAGAGCATCAAATGACATTTAAAATTGTATAAGCCACATAACTGTTCTACAACCCAAACCCAAACCCAACTTCCTGGTACATTTTAAATTAAGGAGAGAACAAAAATGTGTTTAAAATCATACTCAAAATCATATAAGCCACACCCCTCTTCTGTCGGAAAACCCTCCCCCTCACCCTCATACTAGTTTCCAGGTACATTTCAACTTAAGGAGAGCATCAAATGACATTTAAAATTGTATGAGCCACACAACTGTACCCTAACCCTAACCCTAACCCTAACCCTAACCCTAACCCTAACCCTAACCCTAACCCTAACCCTAACCCTAACCCTAACCCTAACCCTAACCCTAACCCTAACCCTAACCCTAACCCTAACCCTAACCCTAACCCTAACCCTAACCCTAACCCTACCTTCCTGGTACATTTCAACTTAAGGAGAGAAAAAAAAATGTGTTCAAAATCGTATAAGCCACACCCCTTTTCTGTCGGAAAACCCTCACTTTCACCATGATAATACTTTCCAGGTACATTTCAAATTAAGGAGAGCATCAAATGACATTTAAAATTGTACGAGCCACACAACTGTCTAACCCTAACCCTAACCCTAACCCTAACCCTAACCCTAACCCTAACCCTAACCCTAACCCTAACCCTAACCCTAACCCTAACCCTAACCCTAACCCTACCTTCCTGGTACATTTCAACTTAAGGAAAGAACAAAAATGTGTTCAAAATCGTATAAGCCACACCCCTTTTCTGTCGGAAAACCCTCACTTTCACCATGATAATACTTTCCAGGTACATTTCAACTTAAGGAGAGCATCAAATGACATTTAAAATTGTATGAGCCACAAAACTGTTCTACAACCCAAACCCAAACCCTAACTTCCTGGTACATTTCAACTTAAGGAGAGAACAAAAATGTGTTTAAAATCATATTCAAAATCATATAAGCCACACCCCTCTTCTGTCAGAAAACCCTCACCCTGATAATACTTTCCAGGTACATTTCAACTTAAGGAGAGCATCAAATGACATTTAAAATTGTATAAGCCACATAACTGTTCTACAACCCAAACCCAAACCCAACTTCCTGGTACATTTTAAATTAAGGAGAGAACAAAAATGTGTTTAAAATCATACTCAAAATCATATAAGCCACACCCCTCTTCTGTCGGAAAACCCTCCCCCTCACCCTCATACTAGTTTCCAGGTACATTTCAACTTAAGGAGAGCATCAAATGACATTTAAAATTGTATGAGCCACACAACTGTACCCTAACCCTAACCCTAACCCTAACCCTAACCCTAACCCTAACCCTAACCCTAACCCTAACCCTAACCCTAACCCTAACCCTAACCCTAACCCTAACCCTAACCCTAACCCTAACCCTAACCCTAACCCTAACCCTAACCCTAACCCTAACCCTAACCCTAACCCTAACCCTAACCCTAACCCTAACCCTAACCCTAACCCTACCTTCCTGGTACATTTCAACTTAAGGAGAGAAAAAAAAATGTGTTCAAAATCGGATAAGCCACACCCCTTTTCTGTCGGAAAACCCTCACCCTCACCATGATAATACTTTCCAGGTACATTTCAACTTAAGGAGAGAACAAAAATGTGTTCAAAATCGTATAAGCCACACCCCTTTTCTGTCGGAAAACCCTCACTTTCACCATGATAATACTTTCCAGGTACATTTCAACTTAAGGAGAGCATCAAATGACATTTAAAATTGTATGAGCCACAAAACTGTTCTACAGCCCAAACCCAAACCCTAACTTCCTGGTACATTTCAACTTAAGGAGAGAACAAAAATGTGTTTAAAATCATATTCAAAATCATATAAGCCACACCCCTCTTCTGTCGGAAAACCCTCCCCCTCACCCTCATGCTAGTTTCCAGGTACATTTCAACTTAAGGAGAGCATCAAATGACATTTAAAATTGTAAGAGCCACACAACTGTACCCTAACCCTAAAACCCTAACCCTAACCCTAACCCTAACCCTAACCCTAACCCTAACCCTAACCCTAACCCTAACCCTAACCCTAACCCTAACCCTAACCCTAACCCTAACCCTAACCCTAACCCTAACCCTAACCCTAACCCTAACTTCCTGGTACATTTCAACTTAAGGAGAGAAAAAAAAAATGTGTTCAAAATCGTATAAGCCACACCCATTTTCTGTCGGAAAACCCTCACCCTCACCCTGATAATACTTTCCAGGTACATTTCAACTTAAGGAGAGCATCAAATGACATTTAAAATTGTATGAGCCACACAAGTGTTCTACAACCCAAACCCAATCTTCCTGGTACATTTCAACTTCAGGAGAGAACAAAAATGTGTTCAAAATCGTATAAGCCACACCCCTTTTATGTCGGAAAACCCTCA
This sequence comes from Hyla sarda, assembly GCF_029499605.1. Lineage (NCBI taxonomy): Eukaryota > Metazoa > Chordata > Amphibia > Anura > Hylidae > Hyla > Hyla sarda. The sequence continues at coordinate 355,254,428 of NC_079191.1, forward strand.
CATTCACCATGATAATACTTTCCAGGTACATTTCAAATTAAGGAGAGCATCAAATGACATTTAAAATTGTACGAGCCACACAACTGTCTAACCCTAACCCTAACCCTAACCCTAACCCTAACCCTAACCCTAACCCTAACCCTAACCCTAACCCTAACCCTAACCCTAACCCTAACCCTAACCCTAACCCTAACCCTAACCCTAACCCTAACCCTAACCCTAACCCTACCTTCCTGGTACATTTCAACTTAAGGAAAGAACAAAAATGTGTTCAAAATCGTATAAGCCACACCCCTTTTCTGTCGGAAAACCCTCACTTTCACCATGATAATACTTTCCAGGTACATTTCAACTTAAGGAGAGCATCAAATGACATTTAAAATTGTATGAGCCACAAAACTGTTCTACAACCCAAACCCAAACCCTAACTTCCTGGTACATTTCAACTTAAGGAGAGAACAAAAATGTGTTTAAAATCATATTCAAAATCATATAAGCCACACCCCTCTTCTGTCAGAAAACCCTCACCCTGATAATACTTTCCAGGTACATTTCAACTTAAGGAGAGCATCAAATGACATTTAAAATTGTATAAGCCACATAACTGTTCTACAACCCAAACCCAAACCCAACTTCCTGGTACATTTTAAATTAAGGAGAGAACAAAAATGTGTTTAAAATCATACTCAAAATCATATAAGCCACACCCCTCTTCTGTCGGAAAACCCTCCCCCTCACCCTCATACTAGTTTCCAGGTACATTTCAACTTAAGGAGAGCATCAAATGACATTTAAAATTGTATGAGCCACACAACTGTACCCTAACCCTAACCCTAACCCTAACCCTAACCCTAACCCTAACCCTAACCCTAACCCTAACCCTAACCCTAACCCTAACCCTAACCCTAACCCTAACCCTAACCCTAACCCTAACCCTAACCCTAACCCTAACCCTAACCCTAACCCTAACCCTAACCCTAACCCTACCTTCCTGGTACATTTCAACTTAAGGAGAGAAAAAAAAATGTGTTCAAAATCGTATAAGCCACACCCCTTTTCTGTCGGAAAACCCTCACTTTCACCATGATAATACTTTCCAGGTACATTTCAAATTAAGGAGAGCATCAAATGACATTTAAAATTGTACGAGCCACACAACTGTCTAACCCTAACCCTAACCCTAACCCTAACCCTAACCCTAACCCTAACCCTAACCCTAACCCTAACCCTAACCCTAACCCTAACCCTAACCCTAACCCTAACCCTAACCCTAACCCTAACCCTAACCCTAACCCTAACCCTACCTTCCTGGTACATTTCAACTTAAGGAAAGAACAAAAATGTGTTCAAAATCGTATAAGCCACACCCCTTTTCTGTCGGAAAACCCTCACTTTCACCATGATAATACTTTCCAGGTACATTTCAACTTAAGGAGAGCATCAAATGACATTTAAAATTGTATGAGCCACAAAACTGTTCTACAACCCAAACCCAAACCCTAACTTCCTGGTACATTTCAACTTAAGGAGAGAACAAAAATGTGTTTAAAATCATATTCAAAATCATATAAGCCACACCCCTCTTCTGTCAGAAAACCCTCACCCTGATAATACTTTCCAGGTACATTTCAACTTAAGGAGAGCATCAAATGACATTTAAAATTGTATAAGCCACATAACTGTTCTACAACCCAAACCCAAACCCAACTTCCTGGTACATTTTAAATTAAGGAGAGAACAAAAATGTGTTTAAAATCATACTCAAAATCATATAAGCCACACCCCTCTTCTGTCGGAAAACCCTCCCCCTCACCCTCATACTAGTTTCCAGGTACATTTCAACTTAAGGAGAGCATCAAATGACATTTAAAATTGTATGAGCCACACAACTGTACCCTAACCCTAACCCTAACCCTAACCCTAACCCTAACCCTAACCCTAACCCTAACCCTAACCCTAACCCTAACCCTAACCCTAACCCTAACCCTAACCCTAACCCTAACCCTAACCCTAACCCTAACCCTAACCCTAACCCTAACCCTAACCCTACCTTCCTGGTACATTTCAACTTAAGGAGAGAAAAAAAAATGTGTTCAAAATCGGATAAGCCACACCCCTTTTCTGTCGGAAAACCCTCACCCTCACCATGATAATACTTTCCAGGTACATTTCAACTTAAGGAGAGAACAAAAATGTGTTCAAAATCGTATAAGCCACACCCCTTTTCTGTCGGAAAACCCTCACTTTCACCATGATAATACTTTCCAGGTACATTTCAACTTAAGGAGAGCATCAAATGACATTTAAAATTGTATGAGCCACAAAACTGTTCTACAGCCCAAACCCAAACCCTAACTTCCTGGTACATTTCAACTTAAGGAGAGAACAAAAATGTGTTTAAAATCATATTCAAAATCATATAAGCCACACCCCTCTTCTGTCGGAAAACCCTCCCCCTCACCCTCATGCTAGTTTCCAGGTACATTTCAACTTAAGGAGAGCATCAAATGACATTTAAAATTGTAAGAGCCACACAACTGTACCCTAACCCTAAAACCCTAACCCTAACCCTAACCCTAACCCTAACCCTAACCCTAACCCTAACCCTAACCCTAACCCTAACCCTAACCCTAACTTCCTGGTACATTTCAACTTAAGGAGAGAAAAAAAAAATGTGTTCAAAATCGTATAAGCCACACCCATTTTCTGTCGGAAAACCCTCACCCTCACCCTGATAATACTTTCCAGGTACATTTCAACTTAAGGAGAGCATCAAATGACATTTAAAATTGTATGAGCCACACAAGTGTTCTACAACCCAAACCCAATCTTCCTGGTACATTTCAACTTCAGGAGAGAACAAAAATGTGTTCAAAATCGTATAAGCCACACCCCTTTTATGTCGGAAAACCCTCACTTTCACCATGATAATACTTTCCAGGTACATTTCAAATTAAGGAGAGCATCAAATGACATTTAAAATTGTACGAGCCACACAACTGTCTAACCCTAACCCTAACCCTAACCCTAACCCTAACCCTAACCCTAACCCTAACCCTAACCCTAACCCTAACCCTAACCCTAACCCTAACCCTAACCCTAACCCTAACCCTAACCCTAACCCTAACCCTAACCCTAACCCTAACCCTAACCCTAACCCTAACCCTACCTTCCTGGTACATTTCAACTTAAGGAAAGAACAAAAATGTGTTCAAAATCGTATAAGCCACACCCCTTTTCTGTCGGAAAACCCTCACTTTCACCATGATAATACTTTCCAGGTACATTTCAACTTAAGGAGAGCATCAAATGACATTTAAAATTGTATGAGCCACAAAACTGTTCTACAACCCAAACCCAAACCCTAACTTCCTGGTACATTTCAACTTAAGGAGAGAACAAAAATGTGTTTAAAATCATATTCAAAATCATATAAGCCACACCCCTCTTCTGTCAGAAAACCCTCACCCTGATAATACTTTCCAGGTACATTTCAACTTAAGGAGAGCATCAAATGACATTTAAAATTGTATAAGCCACATAACTGTTCTACAACCCAAACCCAAACCCAACTTCCTGGTACATTTTAAATTAAGGAGAGAACAAAAATGTGTTTAAAATCATACTCAAAATCATATAAGCCACACCCCTCTTCTGTCGGAAAACCCTCCCCCTCACCCTCATACTAGTTTCCAGGTACATTTCAACTTAAGGAGAGCATCAAATGACATTTAAAATTGTATGAGCCACACAACTGTACCCTAACCCTAACCCTAACCCTAACCCTAACCCTAACCCTAACCCTAACCCTAACCCTAACCCTAACCCTAACCCTAACCCTAACCCTAACCCTAACCCTAACCCTAACCCTAACCCTAACCCTAACCCTAACCCTAACCCTAACCCTACCTTCCTGGTACATTTCAACTTAAGGAGAGAAAAAAAAATGTGTTCAAAATCGGATAAGCCACACCCCTTTTCTGTCGGAAAACCCTCACCCTCACCATGATAATACTTTCCAGGTACATTTCAACTTAAGGAGAGAACAAAAATGTGTTCAAAATCGTATAAGCCACACCCCTTTTCTGTCGGAAAACCCTCACTTTCACCATGATAATACTTTCCAGGTACATTTCAACTTAAGGAGAGCATCAAATGACATTTAAAATTGTATGAGCCACAAAACTGTTCTACAGCCCAAACCCAAACCCTAACTTCCTGGTACATTTCAACTTAAGGAGAGAACAAAAATGTGTTTAAAATCATATTCAAAATCATATAAGCCACACCCCTCTTCTGTCGGAAAACCCTCCCCCTCACCCTCATGCTAGTTTCCAGGTACATTTCAACTTAAGGAGAGCATCAAATGACATTTAAAATTGTAAGAGCCACACAACTGTACCCTAACCCTAAAACCCTAACCCTAACCCTAACCCTAACCCTAACCCTAACCCTAACCCTAACCCTAACCCTAACCCTAACCCTAACCCTAACCCTAACCCTAACCCTAACCCTAACCCTAACCCTAACCCTAACCCTAACCCTAACTTCCTGGTACATTTCAACTTAAGGAGAGAAAAAAAAAATGTGTTCAAAATCGTATAAGCCACACCCATTTTCTGTCGGAAAACCCTCACCCTCACCCTGATAATACTTTCCAGGTACATTTCAACTTAAGGAGAGCATCAAATGACATTTAAAATTGTATGAGCCACACAAGTGTTCTACAACCCAAACCCAATCTTCCTGGTACATTTCAACTTCAGGAGAGAACAAAAATGTGTTCAAAATCGTATAAGCCACACCCCTTTTATGTCGGAAAACCCTCACATTCACCATGATAATACTTTCCAGGTACATTTCAAATTAAGGAGAGCATCAAATGACATTTAAAATTGTACGAGCCACACAACTGTCTAACCCTAACCCTAACCCTAACCCTAACCCTAACCCTAACCCTAACCCTAACCCTAACCCTAACCCTAACCCTAACCCTAACCCTAACCCTAACCCTAACCCTAACCCTAACCCTAACCCTAACCCTAACCCTAACCCTAACCCTACCTTCCTGGTACATTTCAACTTAAGGAGAGAAAAAAAAATGTGTTCAAAATCGTATAAGCCACACCCCTTTTCTGTCGGAAAACCCTCACTTTCACCATGATAATACTTTCCAGGTACATTTCAAATTAAGGAGAGCATCAAATGACATTTAAAATTGTACGAGCCACACAACTGTCTAACCCTAACCCTAACCCTAACCCTAACCCTAACCCTAACCCTAACCCTAACCCTAACCCTAACCCTAACCCTAACCCTAACCCTAACCCTAACCCTAACCCTAACCCTAACCCTAACCCTAACCCTAACCCTAACCCTAACCCTACCTTCCTGGTACATTTCAACTTAAGGAAAGAACAAAAATGTGTTCAAAATCGTATAAGCCACACCCCTTTTCTGTCGGAAAACCCTCACTTTCACCATGATAATACTTTCCAGGTACATTTCAACTTAAGGAGAGCATCAAATGACATTTAAAATTGTATGAGCCACAAAACTGTTCTACAACCCAAACCCAAACCCTAACTTCCTGGTACATTTCAACTTAAGGAGAGAACAAAAATGTGTTTAAAATCATATTCAAAATCATATAAGCCACACCCCTCTTCTGTCAGAAAACCCTCACCCTGATAATACTTTCCAGGTACATTTCAACTTAAGGAGAGCATCAAATGACATTTAAAATTGTATAAGCCACATAACTGTTCTACAACCCAAACCCAAACCCAACTTCCTGGTACATTTTAAATTAAGGAGAGAACAAAAATGTGTTTAAAATCATACTCAAAATCATATAAGCCACACCCCTCTTCTGTCGGAAAACCCTCCCCCTCACCCTCATACTAGTTTCCAGGTACATTTCAACTTAAGGAGAGCATCAAATGACATTTAAAATTGTATGAGCCACACAACTGTACCCTAACCCTAACCCTAACCCTAACCCTAACCCTAACCCTAACCCTAACCCTAACCCTAACCCTAACCCTAACCCTAACCCTAACCCTAACCCTAACCCTAACCCTAACCCTAACCCTAACCCTAACCCTAACCCTAACCCTAACCCTAACCCTAACCCTACCTTCCTGGTACATTTCAACTTAAGGAGAGAAAAAAAAATGTGTTCAAAATCGGATAAGCCACACCCCTTTTCTGTCGGAAAACCCTCACCCTCACCATGATAATACTTTCCAGGTACATTTCAACTTAAGGAGAGAACAAAAATGTGTTCAAAATCGTATAAGCCACACCCCTTTTCTGTCGGAAAACCCTCACTTTCACCATGATAATACTTTCCAGGTACATTTCAACTTAAGGAGAGCATCAAATGACATTTAAAATTGTATGAGCCACAAAACTGTTCTACAGCCCAAACCCAAACCCTAACTTCCTGGTACATTTCAACTTAAGGAGAGAACAAAAATGTGTTTAAAATCATATTCAAAATCATATAAGCCACACCCCTCTTCTGTCGGAAAACCCTCCCCCTCACCCTCATGCTAGTTTCCAGGTACATTTCAACTTAAGGAGAGCATCAAATGACATTTAAAATTGTAAGAGCCACACAACTGTACCCTAACCCTAAAACCCTAACCCTAACCCTAACCCTAACCCTAACCCTAACCCTAACCCTAACCCTAACCCTAACCCTAACCCTAACCCTAACCCTAACCCTAACCCTAACCCTAACCCTAACCCTAACCCTAACTTCCTGGTACATTTCAACTTAAGGAGAGAAAAAAAAAATGTGTTCAAAATCGTATAAGCCACACCCATTTTCTGTCGGAAAACCCTCACCCTCACCCTGATAATACTTTCCAGGTACATTTCAACTTAAGGAGAGCATCAAATGACATTTAAAATTGTATGAGCCACACAAGTGTTCTACAACCCAAACCCAATCTTCCTGGTACATTTCAACTTCAGGAGAGAACAAAAATGTGTTCAAAATCGTATAAGCCACACCCCTTTTATGTCGGAAAACCCTCACTTTCACCATGATAATACTTTCCAGGTACATTTCAAATTAAGGAGAGCATCAAATGACATTTAAAATTGTACGAGCCACACAACTGTCTAACCCTAACCCTAACCCTAACCCTAACCCTAACCCTAACCCTAACCCTAACCCTAACCCTAACCCTAACCCTAACCCTAACCCTAACCCTAACCCTAACCCTAACCCTAACCCTAACCCTAACCCTAACCCTAACCCTAACCCTACCTTCCTGGTACATTTCAACTTAAGGAAAGAACAAAAATGTGTTCAAAATCGTATAAGCCACACCCCTTTTCTGTCGGAAAACCCTCACTTTCACCATGATAATACTTTCCAGGTACATTTCAACTTAAGGAGAGCATCAAATGACATTTAAAATTGTATGAGCCACAAAACTGTTCTACAACCCAAACCCAAACCCTAACTTCCTGGTACATTTCAACTTAAGGAGAGAACAAAAATGTGTTTAAAATCATATTCAAAATCATATAAGCCACACCCCTCTTCTGTCAGAAAACCCTCACCCTGATAATACTTTCCAGGTACATTTCAACTTAAGGAGAGCATCAAATGACATTTAAAATTGTATAAGCCACATAACTGTTCTACAACCCAAACCCAAACCCAACTTCCTGGTACATTTTAAATTAAGGAGAGAACAAAAATGTGTTTAAAATCATACTCAAAATCATATAAGCCACACCCCTCTTCTGTCGGAAAACCCTCCCCCTCACCCTCATACTAGTTTCCAGGTACATTTCAACTTAAGGAGAGCATCAAATGACATTTAAAATTGTATGAGCCACACAACTGTACCCTAACCCTAACCCTAACCCTAACCCTAACCCTAACCCTAACCCTAACCCTAACCCTAACCCTAACCCTAACCCTAACCCTAACCCTAACCCTAACCCTAACCCTAACCCTAACCCTAACCCTAACCCTAACCCTACCTTCCTGGTACATTTCAACTTAAGGAGAGAAAAAAAAATGTGTTCAAAATCGGATAAGCCACACCCCTTTTCTGTCGGAAAACCCTCACCCTCACCATGATAATACTTTCCAGGTACATTTCAACTTAAGGAGAGAACAAAAATGTGTTCAAAATCGTATAAGCCACACCCCTTTTCTGTCGGAAAACCCTCACTTTCACCATGATAATACTTTCCAGGTACATTTCAACTTAAGGAGAGCATCAAATGACATTTAAAATTGTATGAGCCACAAAACTGTTCTACAGCCCAAACCCAAACCCTAACTTCCTGGTACATTTCAACTTAAGGAGAGAACAAAAATGTGTTTAAAATCATATTCAAAATCATATAAGCCACACCCCTCTTCTGTCGGAAAACCCTCCCCCTCACCCTCATGCTAGTTTCCAGGTACATTTCAACTTAAGGAGAGCATCAAATGACATTTAAAATTGTAAGAGCCACACAACTGTACCCTAACCCTAACCCTAACCCTAACCCTAACCCTAACCCTAACCCTAACCCTAACCCTAACCCTAACCCTAACCCTAACCCTAACCCTAACCCTAACCCTAACCCTAACCCTAACCCTAACCCTAACCCTAACCCTAACCCTAACCCTAACCCTAACCCTAACCCTAACCCTAACCCTACCTTCCTGGTACATTTCAACTTAAGGAGAGAAAAAAAAAAAATGTGTTCAAAATCGGATAAGCCACACCCCTTTTCTGTCGGAAAAACCCTCACCCTCACATTGATAATACTTTCCAGGTACATTTCAACTTAAGGAGAGAACAAAAATGTGTTCAAAATCGTATAAGCCACACCCCTTTTCTGTCGGAAAACCCTCACTTTCACCATGATAATACTTTCCAGGTACATTTCAACTTAAGGAGAGCATCAAATGACATTTAAAATTGTATGAGCCACAAAACTGTTCTACAACCCAAACCCAAACCCTAACTTCCTGGTACATTTCAACTTAAGGAGAGAACAAAAATGTGTTTAAAATCATATTCAAAATCATATAAGCCACACCCCTCTTCTGTCAGAAAACCCTCACCCTGATAATACTTTCCAGGTACATTTCAACTTAAGGAGAGCATCAAATGACATTTAAAATTGTATAAGCCACATAACTGTTCTACAACCCAAACCCAAACCCAACTTCCTGGTACATTTTAAATTAAGGAGAGAACAAAAATGTGTTTAAAATCATACTCAAAATCATATAAGCCACACCCCTCTTCTGTCGGAAAACCCTCCCCCTCACCCTCATACTAGTTTCCAGGTACATTTCAACTTAAGGAGAGCATCAAATGACATTTAAAATTGTATGAGCCACACAACTGTACCCTAACCCTAAAACCCTAACCCTAACCCTAACCCTAACCCTAACCCTAACCCTAACCCTAACCCTAACCCTAACCCTAACCCTAACCCTAACCCTAACCCTAACCCTAACCCTAACCCTAACCCTAACCCTAACCCTAACCCTAACCCTAACTTCCTGGTACATTTCAACTTAAGGAGAGAAAAAAAAAATGTGTTCAAAATCGTATAAGCCACACCCATTTTCTGTCGGAAAACCCTCACCCTCACCCTGATAATACTTTCCAGGTACATTTCAACTTAAGGAGAGCATCAAATGACATTTAAAATTGTATGAGCCACACAAGTGTTCTACAACCCAAACCCAATCTTCCTGGTACATTTCAACTTCAGGAGAGAACAAAAATGTGTTCAAAATCGTATAAGCCACACCCCTTTTCTGTCGGAAAACCCTCACTTTCACCATGATAATACTTTCCAGGTACATTTCAAATTAAGGAGAGCATCAAATGACATTTAAAATTGTACGAGCCACACAACTGTCTAACCCTAACCCTAACCCTAACCCTAACCCTAACCCTAACCCTAACCCTAACCCTAACCCTAACCCTAACCCTAACCCTAACCCTAACCCTAACCCTAACCCTAACCCTAACCCTAACCCTAACCCTAACCCTAACCCTAACCCTACCTTCCTGGTACATTTCAACTTAAGGAAAGAACAAAAATGTGTTCAAAATCGTATAAGCCACACCCCTTTTCTGTCGGAAAACCCTCACTTTCACCATGATAATACTTTCCAGGTACATTTCAACTTAAGGAGAGCATCAAATGACATTTAAAATTGTATGAGCCACAAAACTGTTCTACAACCCAAACCCAAACCCTAACTTCCTGGTACATTTCAACTTAAGGAGAGAACAAAAATGTGTTTAAAATCATATTCAAAATCATATAAGCCACACCCCTCTTCTGTCAGAAAACCCTCACCCTGATAATACTTTCCAGGTACATTTCAACTTAAGGAGAGCATCAAATGACATTTAAAATTGTATAAGCCACATAACTGTTCTACAACCCAAACCCAAACCCAACTTCCTGGTACATTTTAAATTAAGGAGAGAACAAAAATGTGTTTAAAATCATACTCAAAATCATATAAGCCACACCCCTCTTCTGTCGGAAAACCCTCCCCCTCACCCTCATACTAGTTTCCAGGTACATTTCAACTTAAGGAGAGCATCAAATGACATTTAAAATTGTATGAGCCACACAACTGTACCCTAACCCTAACCCTAACCCTAACCCTAACCCTAACCCTAACCCTAACCCTAACCCTAACCCTAACCCTAACCCTAACCCTAACCCTAACCCTAACCCTAACCCTAACCCTAACCCTAACCCTAACCCTAACCCTAACCCTAACCCTAACCCTAACCCTAACCCTACCTTCCTGGTACATTTCAACTTAAGGAGAGAAAAAAAAATGTGTTCAAAATCGGATAAGCCACACCCCTTTTCTGTCGGAAAACCCTCACCCTCACCATGATAATACTTTCCAGGTACATTTCAACTTAAGGAGAGAACAAAAATGTGTTCAAAATCGTATAAGCCACACCCCTTTTCTGTCGGAAAACCCTCACTTTCACCATGATAATACTTTCCAGGTACATTTCAACTTAAGGAGAGCATCAAATGACATTTAAAATTGTATGAGCCACAAAACTGTTCTACAGCCCAAACCCAAACCCTAACTTCCTGGTACATTTCAACTTAAGGAGAGAACAAAAATGTGTTTAAAATCATATTCAAAATCATATAAGCCACACCCCTCTTCTGTCGGAAAACCCTCCCCCTCACCCTCATGCTAGTTTCCAGGTACATTTCAACTTAAGGAGAGCATCAAATGACATTTAAAATTGTAAGAGCCACACAACTGTACCCTAACCCTAACCCTAACCCTAACCCTAACCCTAACCCTAACCCTAACCCTAACCCTAACCCTAACCCTAACCCTAACCCTAACCCTAACCCTAACCCTAACCCTAACCCTAACCCTAACCCTAACCCTAACCCTAACCCTAACCCTAACCCTAACCCTAACCCTAACCCTAACCCTACCTTCCTGGTACATTTCAACTTAAGGAGAGAAAAAAAAAAAATGTGTTCAAAATCGGATAAGCCACACCCCTTTTCTGTCGGAAAAACCCTCACCCTCACATTGATAATACTTTCCAGGTACATTTCAACTTAAGGAGAGAACAAAAATGTGTTCAAAATCGTATAAGCCACACCCCTTTTCTGTCGGAAAACCCTCACTTTCACCATGATAATACTTTCCAGGTACATTTCAACTTAAGGAGAGCATCAAATGACATTTAAAATTGTATGAGCCACAAAACTGTTCTACAACCCAAACCCAAACCCTAACTTCCTGGTACATTTCAACTTAAGGAGAGAACAAAAATGTGTTTAAAATCATATTCAAAATCATATAAGCCACACCCCTCTTCTGTCAGAAAACCCTCACCCTGATAATACTTTCCAGGTACATTTCAACTTAAGGAGAGCATCAAATGACATTTAAAATTGTATAAGCCACATAACTGTTCTACAACCCAAACCCAAACCCAACTTCCTGGTACATTTTAAATTAAGGAGAGAACAAAAATGTGTTTAAAATCATACTCAAAATCATATAAGCCACACCCCTCTTCTGTCGGAAAACCCTCCCCCTCACCCTCATACTAGTTTCCAGGTACATTTCAACTTAAGGAGAGCATCAAATGACATTTAAAATTGTATGAGCCACACACCTGTACCCTAACCCTAAAACCCTAAAACCCTAACCCTAACCCTAACCCTAACCCTAACCCTAACCCTAACCCTAACCCTAACCCTAACCCTAACCCTAACCCTAACCCTAACCCTAACCCTAACCCTAACCCTAACCCTAACCCTAACTTCCTGGTACATTTCAACTTAAGGAGAGAAAAAAAAAATGTGTTCAAAATCGTATAAGCCACACCCATTTTCTGTCGGAAAACCCTCACCCTCACCCTGATAATACTTTCCAGGTACATTTCAACTTAAGGAGAGCATCAAATGACATTTAAAATTGTATGAGCCACACAAGTGTTCTACAACCCAAACCCAATCTTCCTGGTACATTTCAACTTCAGGAGAGAACAAAAATGTGTTCAAAATCGTATAAGCCACACCCCTTTTCTGTCGGAAAACCCTCACTTTCACCATGATAATACTTTCCAGGTACATTTCAAATTAAGGAGAGCATCAAATGACATTTAAAATTGTACGAGCCACACAACTGTCTAACCCTAACCCTAACCCTAACCCTAACCCTAACCCTAACCCTAACCCTAACCCTAACCCTAACCCTAACCCTAACCCTAACCCTAACCCTAACCCTAACCCTAACCCTAACCCTAACCCTAACCCTAACCCTACCTTCCTGGTACATTTCAACTTAAGGAAAGAACAAAAATGTGTTCAAAATCGTATAAGCCACACCCCTTTTCTGTCGGAAAACCCTCACTTTCACCATGATAATACTTTCCAGGTACATTTCAACTTAAGGAGAGCATCAAATGACATTTAAAATTGTATGAGCCACAAAACTGTTCTACAACCCAAACCCAAACCCTAACTTCCTGGTACATTTCAACTTAAGGAGAGAACAAAAATGTGTTTAAAATCATATTCAAAATCATATAAGCCACACCCCTCTTCTGTCAGAAAACCCTCACCCTGATAATACTTTCCAGGTACATTTCAACTTAAGGAGAGCATCAAATGACATTTAAAATTGTATAAGCCACATAACTGTTCTACAACCCAAACCCAAACCCAACTTCCTGGTACATTTTAAATTAAGGAGAGAACAAAAATGTGTTTAAAATCATACTCAAAATCATATAAGCCACACCCCTCTTCTGTCGGAAAACCCTCCCCCTCACCCTCATACTAGTTTCCAGGTACATTTCAACTTAAGGAGAGCATCAAATGACATTTAAAATTGTATGAGCCACACAACTGTACCCTAACCCTAACCCTAACCCTAACCCTAACCCTAACCCTAACCCTAACCCTAACCCTAACCCTAACCCTAACCCTAACCCTAACCCTAACCCTAACCCTAACCCTAACCCTAACCCTAACCCTAACCCTAACCCTAACCCTAACCCTAACCCTAACCCTAACCCTAACCCTAACCCTACCTTCCTGGTACATTTCAACTTAAGGAGAGAAAAAAAAAATGTGTTCAAAATCGGATAAGCCACACCCCTTTTCTGTCGGAAAACCCTCACCCTCACCATGATAATACTTTCCAGGTACATTTCAACTTAAGGAGAGAACAAAAATGTGTTCAAAATCGTATAAGCCACACCCCTTTTCTGTCGGAAAACCCTCACTTTCACCATGATAATACTTTCCAGGTACATTTCAACTTAAGGAGAGCATCAAATGACATTTAAAATTGTATGAGCCACAAAACTGTTCTACAGCCCAAACCCAAACCCTAACTTCCTGGTACATTTCAACTTAAGGAGAGAACAAAAATGTGTTTAAAATCATATTCAAAATCATATAAGCCACACCCCTCTTCTGTCGGAAAACCCTCCCCCTCACCCTCATGCTAGTTTCCAGGTACATTTCAACTTAAGGAGAGCATCAAATGACATTTAAAATTGTAAGAGCCACACAACTGTACCCTAACCCTAACCCTAACCCTAACCCTAACCCTAACCCTAACCCTAACCCTAACCCTAACCCTAACCCTAACCCTAACCCTAACCCTAACCCTAACCCTAACCCTAACCCTAACCCTAACCCTAACCCTAACCCTAACCCTAACCCTAACCCTAACCCTAACCCTAACCCTAACCCTAACCCTAACCCTACCTTCCTGGTACATTTCAACTTAAGGAGAGAAAAAAAAAATGTGTTCAAAATCGGATAAGCCACACCCCTTTTCTGTCGGAAAACCCTCACCCTCACATTGATAATACTTTCCAGGTACATTTCAACTTAAGGAGAGAACAAAAATGTGTTCAAAATCGTATAAGCCACACCCCTTTTCTGTCGGAAAACCCTCACTTTCACCATGATAATACTTTCCAGGTACATTTCAACTTAAGGAGAGCATCAAATGACATTTAAAATTGTATGAGCCACAAAACTGTTCTACAACCCAAACCCAAACCCTAACTTCCTGGTACATTTCAACTTAAGGAGAGAACAAAAATGTGTTTAAAATCATATTCAAAATCATATAAGCCACACCCCTCTTCTGTCAGAAAACCCTCACCCTGATAATACTTTCCAGGTACATTTCAACTTAAGGAGAGCATCAAATGACATTTAAAATTGTATAAGCCACATAACTGTTCTACAACCCAAACCCAAACCCAACTTCCTGGTACATTTTAAATTAAGGAGAGAACAAAAATGTGTTTAAAATCATACTCAAAATCATATAAGCCACACCCCTCTTCTGTCGGAAAACCCTCCCCCTCACCCTCATACTAGTTTCCAGGTACATTTCAACTTAAGGAGAGCATCAAATGACATTTAAAATTGTATGAGCCACACAACTGTACCCTAACCCTAACCCTAACCCTAACCCTAACCCTAACCCTAACCCTAACCCTAACCCTAACCCTAACCCTAACCCTAACCCTAACCCTAACCCTAACCCTAACCCTAACCCTAACCCTAACCCTAACCCTAACCCTAACCCTAACCCTAACCCTAACCCTAACCCTAACCCTAACCCTAACCCTACCTTCCTGGTACATTTCAACTTAAGGAGAAAAAAAAAATGTGTTCAAAATCGGATAAGCCACACCCCTTTTCTGTCGGAAAACCCTCACCCTCACCATGATAATACTTTCCAGGTACATTTCAACTTAAGGAGAGAACAAAAATGTGTTCAAAATCGTATAAGCCACACCCCTTTTCTGTCGGAAAACCCTCACTTTCACCATGATAATACTTTCCAGGTACATTTCAACTTAAGGAGAGCATCAAATGACATTTAAAATTGTATGAGCCACAAAACTGTTCTACAGCCCAAACCCAAACCCTAACTTCCTGGTACATTTCAACTTAAGGAGAGAACAAAAATGTGTTTAAAATCATATTCAAAATCATATAAGCCACACCCCTCTTCTGTCGGAAAACCCTCCCCCTCACCCTCATGCTAGTTTCCAGGTACATTTCAACTTAAGGAGAGCATCAAATGACATTTAAAATTGTAAGAGCCACACAACTGTACCCTAACCCTAACCCTAACCCTAACCCTAACCCTAACCCTAACCCTAACCCTAACCCTAACCCTAACCCTAACCCTAACCCTAACCCTAACCCTAACCCTAACCCTAACCCTAACCCTAACCCTAACCCTAACCCTACCTTCCTGGTACATTTCAACTTAAGGAGAGAAATAAAAAATGTGTTCAAAATCGGATAAGCCACACCCCTTTTCTGTCGGAAAACCCTCACCCTCACATTGATAATACTTTCCAGGTACATTTCAACTTAAGGAGAGAACAAAAATGTGTTCAAAATCGTATAAGCCACACCCCTTTCCTGTCGGAAAACCCTCACTTTCACCATGATAATACTTTCCAGGTACATTTCAACTTAAGGAGAGCATCAAATGACATTTAAAATTGTATGAGCCACAAAACTGTTCTACAACCCAAACCCAAACCCTAACTTCCTGGTACATTTCAACTTAAGGAGAGAACAAAAATGTGTTTAAAATCATATTCAAAATCATATAAGCCACACCCCTCTTCTGTCAGAAAACCCTCACCCTGATAATACTTTCCAGGTACATTTCAACTTAAGGAGAGCATCAAATGACATTTAAAATTGTATAAGCCACATAACTGTTCTACAACCCAAACCCAAACCCAACTTCCTGGTACATTTTAAATTAAGGAGAGAACAAAAATGTGTTTAAAATCATACTCAAAATCATATAAGCCACACCCCTCTTCTGTCGGAAAACCCTCCCCCTCACCCTCATACTAGTTTCCAGGTACATTTCAACTTAAGGAGAGCATCAAATGACATTTAAAATTGTATGAGCCACACAACTGTACCCTAACCCTAAAACCCTAACCCTAAAACCCTAACCCTAACCCTAACCCTAACCCTAACCCTAACCCTAACCCTAACCCTAACCCTAACCCTAACCCTAACCCTAACCCTAACCCTAACCCTAACTTCCTGGTACATTTCAACTTAAGGAGAGAAAAAAAAAATGTGTTCAAAATCGGATAAGCCACACCCCTTTTCTGTCGGAAAACCCTCACCCTCACCATGATAATACTTTCCAGGTACATTTCAACTTAAGGAGAGAACAAAAATGTGTTCAAAATCGTATAAGCCACACCCCTTTTCTGTCGGAAAACCCTCACTTTCACCATGATAATACTTTCCAGGTACATTTCAACTTAAGGAGAGCATCAAATGACATTTAAAATTGTATGAGCCACAAAACTGTTCTACAGCCCAAACCCAAACCCTAACTTCCTGGTACATTTCAACTTAAGGAGAGAACAAAAATGTGTTTAAAATCATATTCAAAATCATATAAGCCACACCCCTCTTCTGTCGGAAAACCCTCACCCTGATAATACTTTCCAGGTACATTTCAACTTAAGGAGAGCATCAAATGACATTTAAAATTGTATAAGCCACATAACTGTTCTACAACCCAAACCCAAACCCAACTTCCTGGTACATTTTAAATTAAGGAGAGAACAAAAATGTGTTTAAAATCATACTCAAAATCATATAAGCCACACCCCTCTTCTGTCGGAAAACCCTCCCCCTCACCCTCATACTAGTTTCCAGGTACATTTCAACTTAAGGAGAGCATCAAATGACATTTAAAATTGTATGAGCCACACAACTGTACCCTAACCCTAACCCTAACCCTAACCCTAACCCTAACCCTAACCCTAACCCTAACCCTAACCCTAACCCTAACCCTAACCCTAACCCTAACCCTAACCCTAACCCTAACCCTAACCCTAACCCTAACCCTAACCCTAACCCTAACCCTAACCCTAACCCTAACCCTAACCCTAACCCTAACCCTACCTTCCTGGTACATTTCAACTTAAGGAGAGAAAAAAAAAAATGTGTTCAAAATCGTATAAGCCACACCCCTTTTCTGTCGGAAAACCCTCACTTTCACCATGATAATACTTTCCAGGTACATTTCAACTTAAGGAGAGCATCAAATGACATTTAAAATTGTATGAGCCACAAAACTGTTCTACAGCCCAAACCCAAACCCTAACTTCCTGGTACATTTCAACTTAAGGAGAGAACAAAAATGTGTTTAAAATCATATTCAAAATCATATAAGCCACACCCCTCTTCTGTCGGAAAACCCTCCCCCTCACCCTCATACTAGTTTCCAGGTACATTTCAACTTAAGGAGAGCATCAAATGACATTTAAAATTGTAAGAGCCACACAACTGTACCCTAACCCTAACCCTAACCCTAACCCTAACACCCTATAACCCTATAACCCTATAACCCTATAACCCTATAACCCTATAACCCTATAACCCTATAACCCTATAACCCTAACCCTAACCCTAACCCTAACCCTAACCCTAACCCTACCTTCCTGGTACATTTCAACTTAAGGAGAGAAAAAAAAAATGTGTTCAAAATCGGATAAGCCACACCCCTTTTCTGTCGGAAAACCCTCACCCTCACATTGATAATACTTTCCAGGTACATTTCAACTTAAGGAGAGAACAAAAATGTGTTCAAAATCGTATAAGCCACACCCCTTTTCTGTCGGAAAACCCTCACTTTCACCATGATAATACTTTCCAGGTACATTTCAACTTAAGGAGAGCATCAAATGACATTTAAAATTGTATAAGCCACAAAACTGTTCTACAGCCCAAACCCAAACCGTAACTTCCTGGTACATTTTAACTTAAGGAGAGAACAAAAATGTGTTTAAAATCATATTCAAAATCATATAAGCCACACCCCTCTTCTGTCGGAAAACCCTCCCCCTCACCCTCATACTAGTTTCCAGGTACATTTCAACTTAAGGAGAGCATCAAATGACATTTAAAATTGTATGAGCCTCACAACTGTACCCTAACCCTAACCCTAACCCTAACCCTAACCCTAACCCTAACCCTAACCCTAACCCTAACCCTAACCCTAACCCTAACCCTAACCCTAACCCTAACCCTAACCCTAACCCTAACCCTAACCCTAACCCTAACCCTAACCCTAACCCTAACCCTAACCCTAACCCTAACCCTAACCCTAACCCTACCTTCCTGGTACATTTCAACTTAAGGAGAGAAAAAAAAAAATGTGTTCAAAATCGGATAAGCCACACCCCTTTTCTGTCGGAAAAACCCTCACCCTCACATTGATAATACTTTCCAGGTACATTTCAACTTAAGGAGAGAACAAAAATGTGTTCAAAATCGTATAAGCCACACCCCTTTTCTGTCGGAAAACCCTCACTTTCACCATGATAATACTTTCCAGGTACATTTCAACTTAAGGAGAGCATCAAATGACATTTAAAATTGTATGAGCCACAAAACTGTTCTACAACCCAAACCCAAACCCTAACTTCCTGGTACATTTCAACTTAAGGAGAGAACAAAAATGTGTTTAAAATCATATTCAAAATCATATAAGCCACACCCCTCTTCTGTCAGAAAACCCTCACCCTGATAATACTTTCCAGGTACATTTCAACTTAAGGAGAGCATCAAATGACATTTAAAATTGTATAAGCCACATAACTGTTCTACAACCCAAACCCAAACCCAACTTCCTGGTACATTTTAAATTAAGGAGAGAACAAAAATGTGTTTAAAATAATACTCAAAATCATATAAGCCACACCCCTCTTCTGTCGGAAAACCCTCCCCCTCACCCTCATACTAGTTTCCAGGTACATTTCAACTTAAGGAGAGCATCAAATGACATTTAAAATTGTATGAGCCACACAACTGTACCCTAACCCTAAAACCCTAACCCTAACCCTAACCCTAAAACCCTAACCCTAACCCTAACCCTAACCCTAACCCTAACCCTAACCCTAACCCTAACCCTAACCCTAACCCTAACCCTAACCCTAACCCTAACCCTAACCCTAACCCTAACCCTAACCCTAACCCTAACCCTAACTTCCTGGTACATTTCAACTTAAGGAGAGAAAAAAAAAATGTGTTCAAAATCGTATAAGCCACACCCATTTTCTGTCGGAAAACCCTCACCCTCACCCTGATAATACTTTCCAGGTACATTTCAACTTAAGGAGAGCATCAAATGACATTTAAAATTGTATGAGCCACACAAGTGTTCTACAACCCAAACCCAATCTTCCTGGTACATTTCAACTTCAGGAGAGAACAAAAATGTGTTCAAAATCGTATAAGCCACACCCCTTTTCTGTCGGAAAACCCTCACTTTCACCATGATAATACTTTCCAGGTACATTTCAAATTAAGGAGAGCATCAAATGACATTTAAAATTGTACGAGCCACACAACTGTCTAACCCTAACCCTAACCCTAACCCTAACCCTAACCCTAACCCTAACCCTAACCCTAACCCTAACCCTAACCCTAACCCTAACCCTAACCCTAACCCTAACCCTAACCCTACCTTCCTGGTACATTTCAACTTAAGGAAAGAACAAAAATGTGTTCAAAATCG
This sequence comes from Hyla sarda, assembly GCF_029499605.1. NCBI lineage: Eukaryota > Metazoa > Chordata > Amphibia > Anura > Hylidae > Hyla > Hyla sarda. The sequence continues at coordinate 355,274,544 of NC_079191.1, forward strand.
TATAAGCCACACCCCTTTTCTGTCGGAAAACCCTCACTTTCACCATGATAATACTTTTCAGGTACATTTCAACTTAAGGAGATTATCAAATGACATTTAAAATTGTATGAGCCACAAAACTGTTCTACAACCCAAACCCAAACCCTAACTTCCTGGTACATTTCAACTTAAGGAGAGAACAAAAATGTGTTTAAAATCATATTCAAAATCATATAAGCCACACCCCTTTTCTGTCAGAAAACCCTCACCCTGATAATACTTTCCAGGTACATTTCAACTTAAGGAGAGCATCAAATGACATTTAAAATTGTATAAGCCACATAACTGTTCTACAACCCAAACCCAAACCCAACTTCCTGGTACATTTTAAATTAAGGAGAGAACAAAAATGTGTTTAAAATCATACTCAAAATCATATAAGCCACACCCCTCTTCTGTCGGAAAACCCTCCCCCTCACCCTCATACTAGTTTCCAGGTACATTTCAACTTAAGGAGAGCATCAAATGACATTTAAAATTGTATGAGCCACACAACTGTACCCTAACCCTAAAACCCTAACCCTAACCCTAACCCTAACCCTAACCCTAACCCTAACCCTAACCCTAACCCTAACCCTAACCCTAACCCTAACCCTAACCCTAACCCTAACCCTAACCCTAACCCTAACCCTAACCCTAACCCTAACCCTAACCCTAACCCTAACCCTAACTTCCTGGTACATTTCAACTTAAGGAGAGAAAAAAAAAATGTGTTCAAAATCGTATAAGCCACACCCATTTTCTGTCGGAAAACCCTCACCCTCACCCTGATAATACTTTCCAGGTACATTTCAACTTAAGGAGAGCATCAAATGACATTTAAAATTGTATGAGCCACACAAGTGTTCTACAACCCAAACCCAATCTTCCTGGTACATTTCAACTTCAGGAGAGAACAAAAATGTGTTCAAAATCGTATAAGCCACACCCCTTTTCTGTCGGAAAACCCTCACTTTCACCATGATAATACTTTCCAGGTACATTTCAAATTAAGGAGAGCATCAAATGACATTTAAAATTGTACGAGCCACACAACTGTCTAACCCTAACCCTAACCCTAACCCTAACCCTAACCCTAACCCTAACCCTAACCCTAACCCTACCTTCCTGGTACATTTCAACTTAAGGAAAGAACAAAAATGTGTTCAAAATCGTATAAGCCACACCCCTTTTCTGTCGGAAAACCCTCACTTTCACCATGATAATACTTTTCAGGTACATTTCAACTTAAGGAGATTATCAAATGACATTTAAAATTGTATGAGCCACAAAACTGTTCTACAACCCAAACCCAAACCCTAACTTCCTGGTACATTTCAACTTAAGGAGAGAACAAAAATGTGTTTAAAATCATATTCAAAATCATATAAGCCACACCCCTCTTCTGTCAGAAAACCCTCACCCTGATAATACTTTCCAGGTACATTTCAACTTAAGGAGAGCATCAAATGACATTTAAAATTGTATAAGCCACATAACTGTTCTACAACCCAAACCCAAACCCAACTTCCTGGTACATTTTAAATTAAGGAGAGAACAAAAATGTGTTTAAAATCATACTCAAAATCATATAAGCCACACCCCTCTTCTGTCGGAAAACCCTCCCCCTCACCCTCATACTAGTTTCCAGGTACATTTCAACTTAAGGAGAGCATCAAATGACATTTAAAATTGTATGAGCCACACAACTGTACCCTAACCCTAAAACCCTAACCCTAACCCTAAAACCCTAACCCTAACCCTAACCCTAACCCTAACCCTAACCCTAACCCTAACCCTAACCCTAACCCTAACCCTAACTTCCTGGTACATTTCAACTTAAGGAGAGAAAAAAAAAATGTGTTCAAAATCGTATAAGCCACACCCATTTTCTGTCGGAAAACCCTCACCCTCACCCTGATAATACTTTCCAGGTACATTTCAACTTAAGGAGAGCATCAAATGACATTTAAAATTGTATGAGCCACACAAGTGTTCTACAACCCAAACCCAATCTTCCTGGTACATTTCAACTTCAGGAGAGAACAAAAATGTGTTCAAAATCGTATAAGCCACACCCCTTTTCTGTCGGAAAACCCTCACTTTCACCATGATAATACTTTCCAGGTACATTTCAAATTAAGGAGAGCATCAAATGACATTTAAAATTGTACGAGCCACACAACTGTCTAACCCTAACCCTAACCCTAACCCTAACCCTAACCCTAACCCTAACCCTAACCCTAACCCTAACCCTAACCCTAACCCTAACCCTAACCCTAACCCTAACCCTAACCCTAACCCTAACCCTAACCCTAACCCTAACCCTAACCCTAACCCTAACCCTAACCCTAACCCTACCCCTACCTTCCTGGTACATTTCAACTTAAGGAAAGAACAAAAATGTGTTCAAAATCGTATAAGCCACACCCCTTTTCTGTCGGAAAACCCTCACTTTCACCATGATAATACTTTCCAGGTACATTTCAACTTAAGGAGAGCATCAAATGACATTTAAAATTGTATGAGCCACAAAACTGTTCTACAACCCAAACCCAAACCCTAACTTCCTGGTACATTTCAACTTAAGGAGAGAACAAAAATGTGTTTAAAATCATATTCAAAATCATATAAGCCACACCCCTCTTCTGTCAGAAAACCCTCACCCTGATAATACTTTCCAGGTACATTTCAACTTAAGGAGAGCATCAAATGACATTTAAAATTGTATAAGCCACATAACTGTTCTACAACCCAAACCCAAACCCAACTTCCTGGTACATTTTAAATTAAGGAGAGAACAAAAATGTGTTTAAAATCATACTCAAAATCATATAAGCCACACCCCTCTTCTGTCGGAAAACCCTCCCCCTCACCCTCATACTAGTTTCCAGGTACATTTCAACTTAAGGAGAGCATCAAATGACATTTAAAATTGTATGAGCCACACAACTGTACCCTAACCCTAACCCTAACCCTAACCCTAACCCTAACCCTAACCCTAACCCTAACCCTAACCCTAACCCTAACCCTAACCCTAACCCTAACCCTAACCCTAACCCTAACCCTAACCCTAACCCTAACCCTAACCCTAACCCTAACCCTAACCCTACCTTCCTGGTACATTTCAACTTAAGGAGAGAAAAAAAAAAATGTGTTCAAAATCGGATAAGCCACACCCCTTTTCTGTCGGAAAACCCTCACCCTCACCATGATAATACTTTCCAGGTACATTTCAACTTAAGGAGAGAACAAAAATGTGTTCAAAATCGTATAAGCCACACCCCTTTTCTGTCGGAAAACCCTCACTTTCACCATGATAATACTTTCCAGGTACATTTCAACTTAAGGAGAGCATCAAATGACATTTAAAATTGTATGAGCCACAAAACTGTTCTACAGCCCAAACCCAAACCCTAACTTCCTGGTACATTTCAACTTAAGGAGAGAACAAAAATGTGTTTAAAATCATATTCAAAATCATATAAGCCACACCCCTCTTCTGTCGGAAAACCCTCCCCCTCACCCTCATGCTAGTTTCCAGGTACATTTCAACTTAAGGAGAGCATCAAATGACATTTAAAATTGTAAGAGCCACACAACTGTACCCTAACCCTAACCCTAACCCTAACCCTAACCCTAACCCTAACCCTAACCCTAACCCTAACCCTAACCCTAACCCTAACCCTAACCCTAACCCTAACCCTAACCCTAACCCTAACCCTAACCCTAACCCTAACCCTAACCCTAACCCTAACCCTAACCCTACCTTCCTGGTACATTTCAACTTAAGGAGAGAAAAAAAAAATGTGTTCAAAATCGGATAAGCCACACCCCTTTTCTGTCGGAAAACCCTCACCCTCACATTGATAATACTTTCCAGGTACATTTCAACTTAAGGAGAGAACAAAAATGTGTTCAAAATCGTATAAGCCACACCCCTTTTCTGTCGGAAAACCCTCACTTTCACCATGATAATACTTTCCAGGTACATTTCAACTTAAGGAGAGCATCAAATGACATTTAAAATTGTATGAGCCACAAAACTGTTCTACAACCCAAACCCAAACCCTAACTTCCTGGTACATTTCAACTTAAGGAGAGAACAAAAATGTGTTTAAAATCATATTCAAAATCATATAAGCCACACCCCTCTTCTGTCAGAAAACCCTCACCCTGATAATACTTTCCAGGTACATTTCAACTTAAGGAGAGCATCAAATGACATTTAAAATTGTATAAGCCACATAACTGTTCTACAACCCAAACCCAAACCCAACTTCCTGGTACATTTTAAATTAAGGAGAGAACAAAAATGTGTTTAAAATCATACTCAAAATCATATAAGCCACACCCCTCTTCTGTCGGAAAACCCTCCCCCTCACCCTCATACTAGTTTCCAGGTACATTTCAACTTAAGGAGAGCATCAAATGACATTTAAAATTGTATGAGCCACACAACTGTACCCTAACCCTAACCCTAACCCTAACCCTAACCCTAACCCTAACCCTAACCCTAACCCTAACCCTAACCCTAACCCTAACCCTAACCCTAACCCTAACCCTAACCCTAACCCTAACCCTAACCCTAACCCTAACCCTAACCCTAACCCTAACCCTAACCCTAACCCTAACCCTAACCCTAACCCTAACCCTACCTTCCTGGTACATTTCAACTTAAGGAGAGAAAAAAAAATGTGTTCAAAATCGGATAAGCCACACCCCTTTTCTGTCGGAAAACCCTCACCCTCACCATGATAATACTTTCCAGGTACATTTCAACTTAAGGAGAGAACAAAAATGTGTTCAAAATCGTATAAGCCACACCCCTTTTCTGTCGGAAAACCCTCACTTTCACCATGATAATACTTTCCAGGTACATTTCAACTTAAGGAGAGCATCAAATGACATTTAAAATTGTATGAGCCACAAAACTGTTCTACAGCCCAAACCCAAACCCTAACTTCCTGGTACATTTCAACTTAAGGAGAGAACAAAAATGTGTTTAAAATCATATTCAAAATCATATAAGCCACACCCCTCTTCTGTCGGAAAACCCTCCCCCTCACCCTCATGCTAGTTTCCAGGTACATTTCAACTTAAGGAGAGCATCAAATGACATTTAAAATTGTAAGAGCCACACAACTGTACCCTAACCCTAACCCTAACCCTAACCCTAACCCTAACCCTAACCCTAACCCTAACCCTAACCCTAACCCTAACCCTAACCCTAACCCTAACCCTAACCCTAACCCTAACCCTAACCCTAACCCTAACCCTAACCCTAACCCTAACCCTAACCCTAACCCTAACCCTAACCCTAACCCTAACCCTAACCCTAACCCTACCTTCCTGGTACATTTCAACTTAAGGAGAGAAAAAAAAAATGTGTTCAAAATCGGATAAGCCACACCCCTTTTCTGTCGGAAAACCCTCACCCTCACATTGATAATACTTTCCAGGTACATTTCAACTTAAGGAGAGAACAAAAATGTGTTCAAAATCGTATAAGCCACACCCCTTTTCTGTCGGAAAACCCTCACTTTCACCATGATAATACTTTCCAGGTACATTTCAACTTAAGGAGAGCATCAAATGACATTTAAAATTGTATGAGCCACAAAACTGTTCTACAACCCAAACCCAAACCCTAACTTCCTGGTACATTTCAACTTAAGGAGAGAACAAAAATGTGTTTAAAATCATATTCAAAATCATATAAGCCACACCCCTCTTCTGTCAGAAAACCCTCACCCTGATAATACTTTCCAGGTACATTTCAACTTAAGGAGAGCATCAAATGACATTTAAAATTGTATAAGCCACATAACTGTTCTACAACCCAAACCCAAACCCAACTTCCTGGTACATTTTAAATTAAGGAGAGAACAAAAATGTGTTTAAAATCATACTCAAAATCATATAAGCCACACCCCTCTTCTGTCGGAAAACCCTCCCCCTCACCCTCATACTAGTTTCCAGGTACATTTCAACTTAAGGAGAGCATCAAATGACATTTAAAATTGTATGAGCCACACAACTGTACCCTAACCCTAAAACCCTAACCCTAAAACCCTAACCCTAAAACCCTAACCCTAAAACCCTAACCCTAACCCTAACCCTAACCCTAACCCTAACCCTAACCCTAACTTCCTGGTACATTTCAACTTAAGGAGAGAAAAAAAAAATGTGTTCAAAATCGTATAAGCCACACCCATTTTCTGTCGGAAAACCCTCACCCTCACCCTGATAATACTTTCCAGGTACATTTCAACTTAAGGAGAGCATCAAATGACATTTAAAATTGTATGAGCCACACAAGTGTTCTACAACCCAAACCCAATCTTCCTGGTACATTTCAACTTCAGGAGAGAACAAAAATGTGTTCAAAATCGTATAAGCCACACCCCTTTTCTGTCGGAAAACCCTCACTTTCACCATGATAATACTTTCCAGGTACATTTCAAATTAAGGAGAGCATCAAATGACATTTAAAATTGTACGAGCCACACAACTGTCTAACCCTAACCCTAACCCTAACCCTAACCCTAACCCTAACCCTAACCCTAACCCTAACCCTAACCCTAACCCTAACCCTAACCCTAACCCTAACCCTAACCCTAACCCTACCTTCCTGGTACATTTCAACTTAAGGAAAGAACAAAAATGTGTTCAAAATCGTATAAGCCACACCCCTTTTCTGTCGGAAAACCCTCACTTTCACCATGATAATACTTTCCAGGTACATTTCATCTTAAGGAGAGCATCAAATGACATTTAAAATTGTATGAGCCACAAAACTGTTCTACAACCCAAACCCAAACCCTAACTTCCTGGTACATTTCAACTTAAGGAGAGAACAAAAATGTGTTTAAAATCATATTCAAAATCATATAAGCCACACCCCTCTTCTGTCAGAAAACCCTCACCCTGATAATACTTTCCAGGTACATTTCAACTTAAGGAGAGCATCAAATGACATTTAAAATTGTATAAGCCACATAACTGTTCTACAACCCAAACCCAAACCCAACTTCCTGGTACATTTTAAATTAAGGAGAGAACAAAAATGTGTTTAAAATCATACTCAAAATCATATAAGCCACACCCCTCTTCTGTCGGAAAACCCTCCCCCTCACCCTCATACTAGTTTCCAGGTACATTTCAACTTAAGGAGAGCATCAAATGACATTTAAAATTGTATGAGCCACACAACTGTACCCTAACCCTAACCCTAACCCTAACCCTAACCCTAACCCTAACCCTAACCCTAACCCTAACCCTAACCCTAACCCTAACCCTAACCCTAACCCTAACCCTAACCCTAACCCTAACCCTAACCCTAACCCTAACCCTAACCCTAACCCTAACCCTAACCCTAACCCTAACCCTAACCCTAACCCTAACCCTAACCCTACCTTCCTGGTACATTTCAACTTAAGGAGAGAAAAAAAAAAATGTGTTCAAAATCGGATAAGCCACACCCCTTTTCTGTCGGAAAACCCTCACCCTCACCATGATAATACTTTCCAGGTACATTTCAACTTAAGGAGAGAACAAAAATGTGTTCAAAATCGTATAAGCCACACCCCTTTTCTGTCGGAAAACCCTCACTTTCACCATGATAATACTTTCCAGGTACATTTCAACTTAAGGAGAGCATCAAATGACATTTAAAATTGTATGAGCCACAAAACTGTTCTACAGCCCAAACCCAAACCCTAACTTCCTGGTACATTTCAACTTAAGGAGAGAACAAAAATGTGTTTAAAATCATATTCAAAATCATATAAGCCACACCCCTCTTCTGTCGGAAAACCCTCCCCCTCACCCTCATGCTAGTTTCCAGGTACATTTCAACTTAAGGAGAGCATCAAATGACATTTAAAATTGTAAGAGCCACACAACTGTACCCTAACCCTAACCCTAACCCTAACCCTAACCCTAACCCTAACCCTAACCCTAACCCTAACCCTAACCCTAACCCTAACCCTAACCCTAACCCTAACCCTAACCCTAACCCTAACCCTAACCCTAACCCTACCTTCCTGGTACATTTCAACTTAAGGAGAGAAAAAAAAAAATGTGTTCAAAATCGGATAAGCCACACCCCTTTTCTGTCGGAAAACCCTCACCCTCACATTGATAATACTTTCCAGGTACATTTCAACTTAAGGAGAGAACAAAAATGTGTTCAAAATCGTATAAGCCACACCCCTTTTCTGTCGGAAAACCCTCACTTTCACCATGATAATACTTTCCAGGTACATTTCAACTTAAGGAGAGCATCAAATGACATTTAAAATTGTATGAGCCACAAAACTGTTCTACAACCCAAACCCAAACCCTAACTTCCTGGTACATTTCAACTTAAGGAGAGAACAAAAATGTGTTTAAAATCATATTCAAAATCATATAAGCCACACCCCTCTTCTGTCAGAAAACCCTCACCCTGATAATACTTTCCAGGTACATTTCAACTTAAGGAGAGCATCAAATGACATTTAAAATTGTATAAGCCACATAACTGTTCTACAACCCAAACCCAAACCCAACTTCCTGGTACATTTTAAATTAAGGAGAGAACAAAAATGTGTTTAAAATCATACTCAAAATCATATAAGCCACACCCCTCTTCTGTCGGAAAACCCTCCCCCTCACCCTCATACTAGTTTCCAGGTACATTTCAACTTAAGGAGAGCATCAAATGACATTTAAAATTGTATGAGCCACACAACTGTACCCTAACCCTAACCCTAACCCTAACCCTAACCCTAACCCTAACCCTAACCCTAACCCTAACCCTAACCCTAACCCTAACCCTAACCCTAACCCTAACCCTAACCCTAACCCTAACCCTAACCCTAACCCTAACCCTAACCCTAACCCTACCTTCCTGGTACATTTCAACTTAAGGAGAGAAAAAAAAAAATGTGTTCAAAATCGTATAAGCCACACCCCTTTTCTGTCGGAAAACCCTCACTTTCACCATGATAATACTTTCCAGGTACATTTCAACTTAAGGAGAGCATCAAATGACATTTAAAATTGTATGAGCCACAAAACTGTTCTACAGCCCAAACCCAAACCCTAACTTCCTGGTACATTTCAACTTAAGGAGAGAACAAAAATGTGTTTAAAATCATATTCAAAATCATATAAGCCACACCCCTCTTCTGTCGGAAAACCCTCCCCCTCACCCTCATACTAGTTTCCAGGTACATTTCAACTTAAGGAGAGCATCAAATGACATTTAAAATTGTAAGAGCCACACAACTGTACCCTAACCCTAACCCTAACCCTAACCCTAACACCCTAACACCCTATAACCCTATAACCCTATAACCCTATAACCCTAACCCTAACCCTAACCCTAACCCTAACCCTAACCCTAACCCTACCTTCCTGGTACATTTCAACTTAAGGAGAGAAAAAAAAAATGTGTTCAAAATCGGATAAGCCACACCCCTTTTCTGTCGGAAAACCCTCACCCTCACATTGATAATACTTTCCAGGTACATTTCAACTTAAGGAGAGAACAAAAATGTGTTCAAAATCGTATAAGCCACACCCCTTTTCTGTCGGAAAACCCTCACTTTCACCATGATAATACTTTCCAGGTACATTTCAACTTAAGGAGAGCATCAAATGACATTTAAAATTGTATAAGCCACAAAACTGTTCTACAGCCCAAACCCAAACCGTAACTTCCTGGTACATTTTAACTTAAGGAGAGAACAAAAATGTGTTTAAAATCATATTCAAAATCATATAAGCCACACCCCTCTTCTGTCGGAAAACCCTCCCCCTCACCCTCATACTAGTTTCCAGGTACATTTCAACTTAAGGAGAGCATCAAATGACATTTAAAATTGTATGAGCCACACAACTGTACCCTAACCCTAACCCTAACCCTAACCCTAACCCTAACCCTAACCCTAACCCTAACCCTAACCCTAACCCTAACCCTAACCCTAACCCTAACCCTAACCCTAACCCTAACCCTAACCCTAACCCTAACCCTAACCCTAACCCTAACCCTAACCCTAACCCTACCTTCCTGGTACATTTCAACTTAAGGAGAGAAAAAAAAAAATGTGTTCAAAATCGGATAAGCCACACCCCTTTTCTGTCGGAAAACCCTCACCCTCACATTGATAATACTTTCCAGGTACATTTCAACTTAAGGAGAGAACAAAAATGTGTTCAAAATCGTATAAGCCACACCCCTTTTCTGTCGGAAAACCCTCACTTTCACCATGATAATACTTTCCAGGTACATTTCAACTTAAGGAGAGCATCAAATGACATTTAAAATTGTATGAGCCACAAAACTGTTCTACAACCCAAACCCAAACCCTAACTTCCTGGTACATTTCAACTTAAGGAGAGAACAAAAATGTGTTTAAAATCATATTCAAAATCATATAAGCCACACCCCTCTTCTGTCAGAAAACCCTCACCCTGATAATACTTTCCAGGTACATTTCAACTTAAGGAGAGCATCAAATGACATTTAAAATTGTATAAGCCACATAACTGTTCTACAACCCAAACCCAAACCCAACTTCCTGGTACATTTTAAATTAAGGAGAGAACAAAAATGTGTTTAAAATCATACTCAAAATCATATAAGCCACACCCCTCTTCTGTCGGAAAACCCTCCCCCTCACCCTCATACTAGTTTCCAGGTACATTTCAACTTAAGGAGAGCATCAAATGACATTTAAAATTGTATGAGCCACACAACTGTACCCTAAAACCCTAAAACCCTAACCCTAACCCTAACCCTAACCCTAACCCTAACCCTAACCCTAACCCTAACCCTAACCCTAACCCTAACCCTAACCCTAACCCTAACCCTAACTTCCTGGTACATTTCAACTTAAGGAGAGAAAAAAAAAATGTGTTCAAAATCGTATAAGCCACACCCATTTTCTGTCGGAAAACCCTCACCCTCACCCTGATAATACTTTCCAGGTACATTTCAACTTAAGGAGAGCATCAAATGACATTTAAAATTGTATGAGCCACACAAGTGTTCTACAACCCAAACCCAATCTTCCTGGTACATTTCAACTTCAGGAGAGAACAAAAATGTGTTCAAAATCGTATAAGCCACACCCCTTTTCTGTCGGAAAACCCTCACTTTCACCATGATAATACTTTCCAGGTACATTTCAAATTAAGGAGAGCATCAAATGACATTTAAAATTGTACGAGCCACACAACTGTCTAACCCTAACCCTAACCCTAACCCTAACCCTAACCCTAACCCTAACCCTAACCCTAACCCTAACCCTAACCCTAACCCTAACCCTAACCCTAACCCTAACCCTAACCCTAACCCTAACCCTAACCCTAACCCTACCTTCCTGGTACATTTCAACTTAAGGAAAGAACAAAAATGTGTTCAAAATCGTATAAGCCACACCCCTTTTCTGTCGGAAAACCCTCACTTTCACCATGATAATACTTTTCAGGTACATTTCAACTTAAGGAGATTATCAAATGACATTTAAAATTGTATGAGCCACAAAACTGTTCTACAACCCAAACCCAAACCCTAACTTCCTGGTACATTTCAACTTAAGGAGAGAACAAAAATGTGTTTAAAATCATATTCAAAATCATATAAGCCACACCCCTCTTCTGTCAGAAAACCCTCACCCTGATAATACTTTCCAGGTACATTTCAACTTAAGGAGAGCATCAAATGACATTTAAAATTGTATAAGCCACATAACTGTTCTACAACCCAAACCCAAACCCAACTTCCTGGTACATTTTAAATTAAGGAGAGAACAAAAATGTGTTTAAAATCATACTCAAAATCATATAAGCCACACCCCTCTTCTGTCGGAAAACCCTCCCCCTCACCCTCATACTAGTTTCCAGGTACATTTCAACTTAAGGAGAGCATCAAATGACATTTAAAATTGTATGAGCCACACAACTGTACCCTAACCCTAAAACCCTAACCCTAACCCTAAAACCCTAACCCTAACCCTAAAACCCTAACCCTAACCCTAACCCTAACCCTAACCCTAACCCTAACCCTAACTTCCTGGTACATTTCAACTTAAGGAGAGAAAAAAAAAATGTGTTCAAAATCGTATAAGCCACACCCATTTTCTGTCGGAAAACCCTCACCCTCACCCTGATAATACTTTCCAGGTACATTTCAACTTAAGGAGAGCATCAAATGACATTTAAAATTGTATGAGCCACACAAGTGTTCTACAACCCAAACCCAATCTTCCTGGTACATTTCAACTTCAGGAGAGAACAAAAATGTGTTCAAAATCGTATAAGCCACACCCCTTTTCTGTCGGAAAACCCTCACTTTCACCATGATAATACTTTCCAGGTACATTTCAAATTAAGGAGAGCATCAAATGACATTTAAAATTGTACGAGCCACACAACTGTCTAACCCTAACCCTAACCCTAACCCTAACCCTAACCCTAACCCTAACCCTAACCCTAACCCTAACCCTAACCCTAACCCTAACCCTAACCCTAACCCTAACCCTAACCCTAACCCTAACCCTAACCCTAACCCTAACCCTAACCCTAACCCTAACCCTACCTTCCTGGTACATTTCAACTTAAGGAAAGAACAAAAATGTGTTCAAAATCGTATAAGCCACACCCCTTTTCTGTCGGAAAACCCTCACTTTCACCATGATAATACTTTCCAGGTACATTTCAACTTAAGGAGAGCATCAAATGACATTTAAAATTGTATGAGCCACAAAACTGTTCTACAACCCAAACCCAAACCCTAACTTCCTGGTACATTTCAACTTAAGGAGAGAACAAAAATGTGTTTAAAATCATATTCAAAATCATATAAGCCACACCCCTCTTCTGTCAGAAAACCCTCACCCTGATAATACTTTCCAGGTACATTTCAACTTAAGGAGAGCATCAAATGACATTTAAAATTGTATAAGCCACATAACTGTTCTACAACCCAAACCCAAACCCAACTTCCTGGTACATTTTAAATTAAGGAGAGAACAAAAATGTGTTTAAAATCATACTCAAAATCATATAAGCCACACCCCTCTTCTGTCGGAAAACCCTCCCCCTCACCCTCATACTAGTTTCCAGGTACATTTCAACTTAAGGAGAGCATCAAATGACATTTAAAATTGTATGAGCCACACAACTGTACCCTAACCCTAACCCTAACCCTAACCCTAACCCTAACCCTAACCCTAACCCTAACCCTAACCCTAACCCTAACCCTAACCCTAACCCTAACCCTAACCCTAACCCTAACCCTAACCCTAACCCTAACCCTAACCCTAACCCTAACCCTAACCCTAACCCTACCTTCCTGGTACATTTCAACTTAAGGAGAGAAAAAAAAAAATGTGTTCAAAATCGGATAAGCCACACCCCTTTTCTGTCGGAAAACCCTCACCCTCACCATGATAATACTTTCCAGGTACATTTCAACTTAAGAAGAGAACAAAAATGTGTTCAAAATCGTATAAGCCACACCCCTTTTCTGTCGGAAAACCCTCACTTTCACCATGATAATACTTTCCAGGTACATTTCAACTTAAGGAGAGCATCAAATGACATTTAAAATTGTATGAGCCACAAAACTGTTCTACAGCCCAAACCCAAACCCTAACTTCCTGGTACATTTCAACTTAAGGAGAGAACAAAAATGTGTTTAAAATCATAGTCAAAATCATATAAGCCACACCCCTCTTCTGTCGGAAAACCCTCCCCCTCACCCTCATACTAGTTTCCAGGTACATTTCAACTTAAGGAGAGCATCAAATGACATTTAAAATTGTAAGAGCCACACAACTGTACCCTAACCCTAACCCTAACCCTAACCCTAACCCTAACCCTAACACCCTAACACCCTAACACCCTATAACCCTAACCCTAACCCTAACCCTAACCCTAACCCTAACCCTAACCCTACCTTCCTGGTACATTTCAACTTAAGGAGAGAAAAAAAAAATGTGTTCAAAATCGTATAAGCCACACCCCTTTTCTGTCGGAAAACCCTCACCCTCACATTGATAATACTTTCCAGGTACATTTCAACTTAAGGAGAGAACAAAAATGTGTTCAAAATCGTATAAGCCACACCCCTTTTCTGTCGGAAAACCCTCACTTTCACCATGATAATACTTTCCAGGTACATTTCAACTTAAGGAGAGCATCAAATGACATTTAAAATTGTATAAGCCACAAAACTGTTCTACAGCCCAAACCCAAACCGTAACTTCCTGGTACATTTTAACTTAAGGAGAGAACAAAAATGTGTTTAAAATCATATTCAAAATCATATAAGCCACACCCCTCTTCTGTCGGAAAACCCTCCCCCTCACCCTCATACTAGTTTCCAGGTACATTTCAACTTAAGGAGAGCATCAAATGACATTTAAAATTGTATGAGCCACACAACTGTACCCTAACCCTAACCCTAACCCTAACCCTAACCCTAACCCTAACCCTAACCCTAACCCTAACCCTAACCCTAACCCTAACCCTAACCCTAACCCTAACCCTAACCCTAACCCTAACCCTAACCCTAACCCTAACCCTAACCCTAACCCTAACCCTAACCCTAACCCTACCTTCCTGGTACATTTCAACTTAAGGAGAGAAAAAAAAAATGTGTTCAAAATCGGATAAGCCACACCCCTTTTCTGTCGGAAAACCCTCACCCTCACATTGATAATACTTTCCAGGTACATTTCAACTTAAGGAGAGAACAAAAATGTGTTCAAAATCGTATAAGCCACACCCCTTTTCTGTCGGAAAACCCTCACTTTCACCATGCTAATACTTTCCAGGTACATTTCAACTTAAGGAGAGCATCAAATGACATTTAAAATTGTATGAGCCACAAAACTGTTCTACAACCCAAACCCAAACCCTAACTTCCTGGTACATTTCAACTTAAGGAGAGAACAAAAATGTGTTTAAAATCATATTCAAAATCATATAAGCCACACCCCTCTTCTGTCAGAAAACCCTCACCCTGATAATACTTTCCAGGTACATTTCAACTTAAGGAGAGCATCAAATGACATTTAAAATTGTATAAGCCACATAACTGTTCTACAACCCAAACCCAAACCCAACTTCCTGGTACATTTTAAATTAAGGAGAGAACAAAAATGTGTTTAAAATCATACTCAAAATCATATAAGCCACACCCCTCTTCTGTCGGAAAACCCTCCCCCTCACCCTCATACTAGTTTCCAGGTACATTTCAACTTAAGGAGAGCATCAAATGACATTTAAAATTGTATGAGCCACACAACTGTACCCTAACCCTAAAACCCTAACCCTAAAACCCTAACCCTAAAACCCTAAAACCCTAACCCTAACCCTAACCCTAACCCTAACCCTAACCCTAACCCTAACCCTAACCCTAACCCTAACCCTACCTTCCTGGTACATTTCAACTTAAGGAAAGAACAAAAATGTGTTCAAAATCGTATAAGCCACACCCCTTTTCTGTCGGAAAACCCTCACTTTCACCATGATAATATTTTCCAGGTACATTTCAACTTAAGGAGAGCATCAAATGACATTTAAAATTGTATGAGCCACAAAACTGTTCTACAACCCAAACCCAAACCCTAACTTCCTGGTACATTTCAACTTAAGGAGAGAACAAAAATGTGTTTAAAATCATATTCAAAATCATATAAGCCACACCCCTCTTCTGTCAGAAAACCCTCACCCTGATAATACTTTCCAGGTACATTTCAACTTAAGGAGAGCATCAAATGACATTTAAAATTGTATAAGCCACATAACTGTTCTACAACCCAAACCCAAACCCAACTTCCTGGTACATTTTAAATTAAGGAGAGAACAAAAATGTGTTTAAAATCATACTCAAAATCATATAAGCCACACCCCTCTTCTGTCGGAAAACCCTCCCCCTCACCCTCATACTAGTTTCCAGGTACATTTCAACTTAAGGAGAGCATCAAATGACATTTAAAATTGTATGAGCCACACAACTGTACCCTAACCCTAAAACCCTAACCCTAACCCTAACCCTAACCCTAACCCTAACCCTAACCCTAACCCTAACCCTAACCCTAACCCTAACTTCCTGGTACATTTCAACTTAAGGAGAGAAAAAAAAAATGTGTTCAAAATCGTATAAGCCACACCCATTTTCTGTCGGAAAACCCTCACCCTCACCCTGATAATACTTTCCAGGTACATTTCAACTTAAGGAGAGCATCAAATGACATTTAAAATTGTATGAGCCACACAAGTGTTCTACAACCCAAACCCAATCTTCCTGGTACATTTCAACTTCAGGAGAGAACAAAAATGTGTTCAAAATCGTATAAGCCACACCCCTTTTCTGTCGGAAAACCCTCACTTTCACCATGATAATACTTTCCAGGTACATTTCAAATTAAGGAGAGCATCAAATGACATTTAAAATTGTACGAGCCACACAACTGTCTAACCCTAACCCTAACCCTAACCCTAACCCTAACCCTAACCCTAACCCTAACCCTAACCCTAACCCTAACCCTAACCCTAACCCTAACCCTAACCCTAACCCTAACCCTAACCCTAACCCTAACCCTAACCCTAACCCTAACCCTACCTTCCTGGTACATTTCAACTTAAGGAAAGAACAAAAATGTGTTCAAAATCGTATAAGCCACACCCCTTTTCTGTCGGAAAACCCTCACTTTCACCATGATAATACTTTTCAGGTACATTTCAACTTAAGGAGAGCATCAAATGACATTTAAAATTGTATGAGCCACAAAACTGTTCTACAACCCAAACCCAAACCCTAACTTCCTGGTACATTTC
This sequence comes from Hyla sarda, assembly GCF_029499605.1. Classification (NCBI taxonomy): domain Eukaryota; kingdom Metazoa; phylum Chordata; class Amphibia; order Anura; family Hylidae; genus Hyla; species Hyla sarda. Next base: position 355,291,404 of record NC_079191.1, read on the forward strand.
AACTTAAGGAGAGAACAAAAATGTGTTTAAAATCATATTCAAAATCATATAAGCCACACCCCTCTTCTGTCAGAAAACCCTCACCCTGATAATACTTTCCAGGTACATTTCAACTTAAGGAGAGCATCAAATGACATTTAAAATTGTATAAGCCACATAACTGTTCTACAACCCAAACCCAAACCCAACTTCCTGGTACATTTTAAATTAAGGAGAGAACAAAAATGTGTTTAAAATCATACTCAAAATCATATAAGCCACACCCCTCTTCTGTCGGAAAACCCTCCCCCTCACCCTCATACTAGTTTCCAGGTACATTTCAACTTAAGGAGAGCATCAAATGACATTTAAAATTGTAAGAGCCACACAACTGTACCCTAACCCTAACCCTAACCCTAACCCTAACCCTAACCCTAACCCTAACACCCTAACACCCTATAACCCTAACCCTAACCCTAACCCTAACCCTACCTTCCTGGTACATTTCAACTTAAGGAGAGAAAAAAAAAATGTGTTCAAAATCGGATAAGCCACACCCCTTTTCTGTCGGAAAACCCTCACCCTCACATTGATAATACTTTCCAGGTACATTTCAACTTAAGGAGAGAACAAAAATGTGTTCAAAATCGTATAAGCCACACCCCTTTTCTGTCGGAAAACCCTCACTTTCACCATGATAATACTTTCCAGGTACATTTCAACTTAAGGAGAGCATCAAATGACATTTAAAATTGTATAAGCCACAAAACTGTTCTACAGCCCAAACCCAAACCGTAACTTCCTGGTACATTTTAACTTAAGGAGAGAACAAAAATGTGTTTAAAATCATATTCAAAATCATATAAGCCACACCCCTCTTCTGTCGGAAAACCCTCCCCCTCACCCTCATACTAGTTTCCAGGTACATTTCAACTTAAGGAGAGCATCAAATGACATTTAAAATTGTATGAGCCACACAACTGTACCCTAACCCTAACCCTAACCCTAACCCTAACCCTAACCCTAACCCTAACCCTAACCCTAACCCTAACCCTAACCCTAACCCTAACCCTAACCCTAACCCTAACCCTAACCCTAACCCTAACCCTAACCCTAACCCTAACCCTAACCCTAACCCTAACCCTAACCCTAACCCTAACCCTAACCCTACCTTCCTGGTACATTTCAACTTAAGGAGAGAAAAAAAAAATGTGTTCAAAATCGGATAAGCCACACCCCTTTTCTGTCGGAAAACCCTCACCCTCACATTGATAATACTTTCCAGGTACATTTCAACTTAAGGAGAGAACAAAAATGTGTTCAAAATCGTATAAGCCACACCCCTTTTCTGTCGGAAAACCCTCACTTTCACCATGCTAATACTTTCCAGGTACATTTCAACTTAAGGAGAGCATCAAATGACATTTAAAATTGTATGAGCCACAAAACTGTTCTACAACCCAAACCCAAACCCTAACTTCCTGGTACATTTCAACTTAAGGAGAGAACAAAAATGTGTTTAAAATCATATTCAAAATCATATAAGCCACACCCCTCTTCTGTCAGAAAACCCTCACCCTGATAATACTTTCCAGGTACATTTCAACTTAAGGAGAGCATCAAATGACATTTAAAATTGTATAAGCCACATAACTGTTCTACAACCCAAACCCAAACCCAACTTCCTGGTACATTTTAAATTAAGGAGAGAACAAAAATGTGTTTAAAATCATACTCAAAATCATATAAGCCACACCCCTCTTCTGTCGGAAAACCCCCCCCCTCACCCTCATACTAGTTTCCAGGTACATTTCAACTTAAGGAGAGCATCAAATGACATTTAAAATTGTATGAGCCACACAACTGTACCCTAACCCTAAAACCCTAACCCTAACCCTAACCCTAACCCTAACCCTAACCCTAACCCTAACCCTAACCCTAACCCTAACCCTAACCCTAACCCTAACCCTACCTTCCTGGTACATTTCAACTTAAGGAAAGAACAAAAATGTGTTCAAAATCGTATAAGCCACACCCCTTTTCTGTCGGAAAACCCTCACTTTCACCATGATAATACTTTCCAGGTACATTTCAACTTAAGGAGAGCATCAAATGACATTTATAATTGTATGAGCCACAAAACTGTTCTACAACCCAAACCCAAACCCTAACTTCCTGGTACATTTCAACTTAAGGAGAGAACAAAAATGTGTTTAAAATCATATTCAAAATCATATAAGCCACACCCCTCTTCTGTCAGAAAACCCTCACCCTGATAATACTTTCCAGGTACATTTCAACTTAAGGAGAGCATCAAATGACATTTAAAATTGTATAAGCCACATAACTGTTCTACAACCCAAACCCAAACCCAACTTCCTGGTACATTTTAAATTAAGGAGAGAACAAAAATGTGTTTAAAATCATACTCAAAATCATATAAGCCACACCCCTCTTCTGTCGGAAAACCCTCCCCCTCACCCTCATACTAGTTTCCAGGTACATTTCAACTTAAGGAGAGCATCAAATGACATTTAAAATTGTATGAGCCACACAACTGTACCCTAACCCTAAAACCCTAACCCTAACCCTAACCCTAACCCTAACCCTAACCCTAACCCTAACCCTAACCCTAACCCTAACCCTAACCCTAACCCTAACCCTAACCCTAACCCTAACCCTAACCCTAACCCTAACCCTAACTTCCTGGTACATTTCAACTTAAGGAGAGAAAAAAAAAATGTGTTCAAAATCGTATAAGCCACACCCATTTTCTGTCGGAAAACCCTCACCCTCACCCTGATAATACTTTCCAGGTACATTTCAACTTAAGGAGAGCATCAAATGACATTTAAAATTGTATGAGCCACACAAGTGTTCTACAACCCAAACCCAATCTTCCTGGTACATTTCAACTTCAGGAGAGAACAAAAATGTGTTCAAAATCGTATAAGCCACACCCCTTTTCTGTCGGAAAACCCTCACTTTCACCATGATAATACTTTTCAGGTACATTTCAACTTAAGGAGAGCATCAAATGACATTTAAAATTGTATGAGCCACAAAACTGTTCTACAACCCAAACCCAAACCCTAACTTCCTGGTACATTTCAACTTAAGGAGAGAACAAAAATGTGTTTAAAATCATATTCAAAATCATATAAGCCACACCCCTCTTCTGTCAGAAAACCCTCACCCTGATAATACTTTCCAGGTACATTTCAACTTAAGGAGAGCATCAAATGACATTTAAAATTGTATAAGCCACATAACTGTTCTACAACCCAAACCCAAACCCAACTTCCTGGTACATTTTAAATTAAGGAGAGAACAAAAATGTGTTTAAAATCATACTCAAAATCATATAAGCCACACCCCTCTTCTGTCGGAAAACCCTCCCCCTCACCCTCATACTAGTTTCCAGGTACATTTCAACTTAAGGAGAGCATCAAATGACATTTAAAATTGTAAGAGCCACACAACTGTACCCTAACCCTAACCCTAACCCTAACCCTAACCCTAACCCTAACACCCTAACACCCTATAACCCTAACCCTAACCCTAACCCTAACCCTAACCCTAACCCTACCTTCCTGGTACATTTCAACTTAAGGAGAGAAAAAAAAAAATGTGTTCAAAATCGGATAAGCCACACCCCTTTTCTGTCGGAAAACCCTCACCCTCACATTGATAATACTTTCCAGGTACATTTCAACTTAAGGAGAGAACAAAAATGTGTTCAAAATCGTATAAGCCACACCCCTTTTCTGTCGGAAAACCCTCACTTTCACCATGATAATACTTTCCAGGTACATTTCAACTTAAGGAGAGCATCAAATGACATTTAAAATTGTATAAGCCACAAAACTGTTCTACAGCCCAAACCCAAACCGTAACTTCCTGGTACATTTTAACTTAAGGAGAGAACAAAAATGTGTTTAAAATCATATTCAAAATCATATAAGCCACACCCCTCTTCTGTCGGAAAACCCTCCCCCTCACCCTCATACTAGTTTCCAGGTACATTTCAACTTAAGGAGAGCATCAAATGACATTTAAAATTGTATGAGCCACACAACTGTACCCTAACCCTAACCCTAACCCTAACCCTAACCCTAACCCTAACCCTAACCCTAACCCTAACCCTAACCCTAACCCTAACCCTAACCCTAACCCTAACCCTAACCCTAACCCTAACCCTAACCCTAACCCTAACCCTAACCCTAACCCTACCTTCCTGGTACATTTCAACTTAAGGAGAGAAAAAAAAAATGTGTTCAAAATCGGATAAGCCACACCCCTTTTCTGTCGGAAAACCCTCACCCTCACATTGATAATACTTTCCAGGTACATTTCAACTTAAGGAGAGAACAAAAATGTGTTCAAAATCGTATAAGCCACACCCCTTTTCTGTCGGAAAACCCTCACTTTCACCATGCTAATACTTTCCAGGTACATTTCAACTTAAGGAGAGCATCAAATGACATTTAAAATTGTATGAGCCACAAAACTGTTCTACAACCCAAACCCAAACCCTAACTTCCTGGTACATTTCAACTTAAGGAGAGAACAAAAATGTGTTTAAAATCATATTCAAAATCATATAAGCCACACCCCTCTTCTGTCAGAAAACCCTCACCCTGATAATACTTTCCAGGTACATTTCAACTTAAGGAGAGCATCAAATGACATTTAAAATTGTATAAGCCACATAACTGTTCTACAACCCAAACCCAAACCCAACTTCCTGGTACATTTTAAATTAAGGAGAGAACAAAAATGTGTTTAAAATCATACTCAAAATCATATAAGCCACACCCCTCTTCTGTCGGAAAACCCTCCCCCTCACCCTCATACTAGTTTCCAGGTACATTTCAACTTAAGGAGAGCATCAAATGACATTTAAAATTGTATGAGCCACACAACTGTACCCTAACCCTAAAACCCTAACCCTAAAACCCTAAAACCCTAACCCTAACCCTAACCCTAACCCTAACCCTAACCCTAACCCTAACCCTAACCCTAACCCTACCTTCCTGGTACATTTCAACTTAAGGAAAGAACAAAAATGTGTTCAAAATCGTATAAGCCACACCCCTTTTCTGTCGGAAAACCCTCACTTTCACCATGATAATACTTTCCAGGTACATTTCAACTTAAGGAGAGCATCAAATGACATTTAAAATTGTATGAGCCACACAACTGTACCCTAACCCTAAAACCCTAACCCTAAAACCCTAAAACCCTAACCCTAACCCTAACCCTAACCCTAACCCTAACCCTAACCCTAACCCTAACCCTAACCCTAACTTCCTGGTACATTTCAACTTAAGGAGAGAAAAAAAAAATGTGTTCAAAATCGTATAAGCCACACCCATTTTCTGTCGGAAAACCCTCACCCTCACCCTGATAATACTTTCCAGGTACATTTCAACTTAAGGAGAGCATCAAATGACATTTAAAATTGTATGAGCCACACAAGTGTTCTACAACCCAAACCCAATCTTCCTGGTACATTTCAACTTCAGGAGAGAACAAAAATGTGTTCAAAATCGTATAAGCCACACCCCTTTTCTGTCGGAAAACCCTCACTTTCACCATGATAATACTTTCCAGGTACATTTCAAATTAAGGAGAGCATCAAATGACATTTAAAATTGTACGAGCCACACAACTGTCTAACCCTAACCCTAACCCTAACCCTAACCCTAACCCTAACCCTAACCCTAACCCTAACCCTAACCCTAACCCTAACCCTAACCCTAACCCTAACCCTAACCCTAACCCTAACCCTAACCCTAACCCTACCTTCCTGGTACATTTCAACTTAAGGAAAGAACAAAAATGTGTTCAAAATCGTATAAGCCACACCCCTTTTCTGTCGGAAAACCCTCACTTTCACCATGATAATACTTTTCAGGTACATTTCAACTTAAGGAGAGCATCAAATGACATTTAAAATTGTATGAGCCACAAAACTGTTCTACAACCCAAACCCAAACCCTAACTTCCTGGTACATTTCAACTTAAGGAGAGAACAAAAATGTGTTTAAAATCATATTCAAAATCATATAAGCCACACCCCTCTTCTGTCAGAAAACCCTCACCCTGATAATACTTTCCAGGTACATTTCAACTTAAGGAGAGCATCAAATGACATTTAAAATTGTATAAGCCACATAACTGTTCTACAACCCAAACCCAAACCCAACTTCCTGGTACATTTTAAATTAAGGAGAGAACAAAAATGTGTTTAAAATCATACTCAAAATCATATAAGCCACACCCCTCTTCTGTCGGAAAACCCTCCCCCTCACCCTCATACTAGTTTCCAGGTACATTTCAACTTAAGGAGAGCATCAAATGACATTTAAAATTGTAAGAGCCACACAACTGTACCCTAACCCTAACCCTAACCCTAACCCTAACCCTAACCCTAACCCTAACCCTAACCCTAACACCCTAACACCCTATAACCCTAACCCTAACCCTAACCCTAACCCTACCTTCCTGGTACATTTCAACTTAAGGAGAGAAAAAAAAAATGTGTTCAAAATCGGATAAGCCACACCCCTTTTCTGTCGGAAAACCCTCACCCTCACATTGATAATACTTTCCAGGTACATTTCAACTTAAGGAGAGAACAAAAATGTGTTCAAAATCGTATAAGCCACACCCCTTTTCTGTCGGAAAACCCTCACTTTCACCATGATAATACTTTCCAGGTACATTTCAACTTAAGGAGAGCATCAAATGACATTTAAAATTGTATAAGCCACAAAACTGTTCTACAGCCCAAACCCAAACCGTAACTTCCTGGTACATTTTAACTTAAGGAGAGAACAAAAATGTGTTTAAAATCATATTCAAAATCATATAAGCCACACCCCTCTTCTGTCGGAAAACCCTCCCCCTCACCCTCATACTAGTTTCCAGGTACATTTCAACTTAAGGAGAGCATCAAATGACATTTAAAATTGTATGAGCCACACAACTGTACCCTAACCCTAACCCTAACCCTAACCCTAACCCTAACCCTAACCCTAACCCTAACCCTAACCCTAACCCTAACCCTAACCCTAACCCTAACCCTAACCCTAACCCTAACCCTAACCCTAACCCTAACCCTAACCCTAACCCTAACCCTAACCCTAACCCTAACCCTACCTTCCTGGTACATTTCAACTTAAGGAGAGAAAAAAAAAATGTGTTCAAAATCGGATAAGCCACACCCCTTTTCTGTCGGAAAACCCTCACCCTCACATTGATAATACTTTCCAGGTACATTTCAACTTAAGGAGAGAACAAAAATGTGTTCAAAATCGTATAAGCCACACCCCTTTTCTGTCGGAAAACCCTCACTTTCACCATGCTAATACTTTCCAGGTACATTTCAACTTAAGGAGAGCATCAAATGACATTTAAAATTGTATGAGCCACAAAACTGTTCTACAACCCAAACCCAAACCCTAACTTCCTGGTACATTTCAACTTAAGGAGAGAACAAAAATGTGTTTAAAATCATATTCAAAATCATATAAGCCACACCCCTCTTCTGTCAGAAAACCCTCACCCTGATAATACTTTCCAGGTACATTTCAACTTAAGGAGAGCATCAAATGACATTTAAAATTGTATAAGCCACATAACTGTTCTACAACCCAAACCCAAACCCAACTTCCTGGTACATTTTAAATTAAGGAGAGAACAAAAATGTGTTTAAAATCATACTCAAAATCATATAAGCCACACCCCTCTTCTGTCGGAAAACCCCCCCCCTCACCCTCATACTAGTTTCCAGGTACATTTCAACTTAAGGAGAGCATCAAATGACATTTAAAATTGTATGAGCCACACAACTGTTTCCTAACCCTAAAACCCTAACCCTAACCCTAACCCTAACCCTAACCCTAACCCTAACCCTAACCCTAACCCTAACCCTAACCCTAACCCTAACCCTAACCCTAACCCTAACCCTAACCCTAACCCTAACCCTAACCCTAACCCTAACCCTAACCCTAACCCTACCTTCCTGGTACATTTCAACTTAAGGAAAGAACAAAAATGTGTTCAAAATCGTATAAGCCACACCCCTTTTCTGTCGGAAAACCCTCACTTTCACCATGATAATACTTTCCAGGTACATTTCAACTTAAGGAGAGCATCAAATGACATTTAAAATTGTATGAGCCACAAAACTGTTCTACAACCCAAACCCAAACCCTAACTTCCTGGTACATTTCAACTTAAGGAGAGAACAAAAATGTGTTTAAAATCATATTCAAAATCATATAAGCCACACCCCTCTTCTGTCAGAAAACCCTCACCCTGATAATACTTTCCAGGTACATTTCAACTTAAGGAGAGCATCAAATGACATTTAAAATTGTATAAGCCACATAACTGTTCTACAACCCAAACCCAAACCCAACTTCCTGGTACATTTTAAATTAAGGAGAGAACAAAAATGTGTTTAAAATCATACTCAAAATCATATAAGCCACACCCCTCTTCTGTCGGAAAACCCTCCCCCTCACCCTCATACTAGTTTCCAGGTACATTTCAACTTAAGGAGAGCATCAAATGACATTTAAAATTGTATGAGCCACACAACTGTACCCTAACCCTAAAACCCTAACCCTAACCCTAACCCTAACCCTAACCCTAACCCTAACCCTAACCCTAACCCTAACCCTAACCCTAACCCTAACCCTAACCCTAACCCTAACCCTAACCCTAACCCTAACCCTAACCCTAACCCTAACCCTAACCCTAACCCTAACTTCCTGGTACATTTCAACTTAAGGAGAGAAAAAAAAAATGTGTTCAAAATCGTATAAGCCACACCCATTTTCTGTCGGAAAACCCTCACCCTCACCCTGATAATACTTTCCAGGTACATTTCAACTTAAGGAGAGCATCAAATGACATTTAAAATTGTATGAGCCACACAAGTGTTCTACAACCCAAACCCAATCTTCCTGGTACATTTCAACTTCAGGAGAGAACAAAAATGTGTTCAAAATCGTATAAGCCACACCCCTTTTCTGTCGGAAAACCCTCACTTTCACCATGATAATACTTTTCAGGTACATTTCAACTTAAGGAGAGCATCAAATGACATTTAAAATTGTATGAGCCACAAAACTGTTCTACAACCCAAACCCAAACCCTAACTTCCTGGTACATTTCAACTTAAGGAGAGAACAAAAATGTGTTTAAAATCATATTCAAAATCATATAAGCCACACCCCTCTTCTGTCAGAAAACCCTCACCCTGATAATACTTTCCAGGTACATTTCAACTTAAGGAGAGCATCAAATGACATTTAAAATTGTATAAGCCACATAACTGTTCTACAACCCAAACCCAAACCCAACTTCCTGGTACATTTTAAATTAAGGAGAGAACCAAAATGTGTTTAAAATCATACTCAAAATCATATAAGCCACACCCCTCTTCTGTCGGAAAACCCTCCCCCTCACCCTCATACTAGTTTCCAGGTACATTTCAACTTAAGGAGAGCATCAAATGACATTTAAAATTGTAAGAGCCACACAACTGTACCCTAACCCTAACCCTAACCCTAACCCTAACCCTAACCCTAACCCTAACCCTAACCCTAACCCTAACCCTAACCCTAACACCCTAACACCCTATAACCCTAACCCTAACCCTAACCCTAACCCTACCTTCCTGGTACATTTCAACTTAAGGAGAGAAAAAAAAAATGTGTTCAAAATCGGATAAGCCACACCCCTTTTCTGTCGGAAAACCCTCACCCTCACATTGATAATACTTTCCAGGTACATTTCAACTTAAGGAGAGAACAAAAATGTGTTCAAAATCGTATAAGCCACACCCCTTTTCTGTCGGAAAACCCTCACTTTCACCATGATAATACTTTCCAGGTACATTTCAACTTAAGGAGAGCATCAAATGACATTTAAAATTGTATAAGCCACAAAACTGTTCTACAGCCCAAACCCAAACCGTAACTTCCTGGTACATTTTAACTTAAGGAGAGAACAAAAATGTGTTTAAAATCATATTCAAAATCATATAAGCCACACCCCTCTTCTGTCGGAAAACCCTCCCCCTCACCCTCATACTAGTTTCCAGGTACATTTCAACTTAAGGAGAGCATCAAATGACATTTAAAATTGTATGAGCCACACAACTGTACCCTAACCCTAACCCTAACCCTAACCCTAACCCTAACCCTAACCCTAACCCTAACCCTAACCCTAACCCTAACCCTAACCCTAACCCTAACCCTAACCCTAACCCTAACCCTAACCCTAACCCTAACCCTAACCCTAACCCTAACCCTAACCCTAACCCTAACCCTACCTTCCTGGTACATTTCAACTTAAGGAGAGAAAAAAAAAATGTGTTCAAAATCGGATAAGCCACACCCCTTTTCTGTCGGAAAACCCTCACCCTCACATTGATAATACTTTCCAGGTACATTTCAACTTAAGGAGAGAACAAAAATGTGTTCAAAATCGTATAAGCCACACCCCTTTTCTGTCGGAAAACCCTCACTTTCACCATGCTAATACTTTCCAGGTACATTTCAACTTAAGGAGAGCATCAAATGACATTTAAAATTGTATGAGCCACAAAACTGTTCTACAACCCAAACCCAAACCCTAACTTCCTGGTACATTTCAACTTAAGGAGAGAACAAAAATGTGTTTAAAATCATATTCAAAATCATATAAGCCACACCCCTCTTCTGTCAGAAAACCCTCACCCTGATAATACTTTCCAGGTACATTTCAACTTAAGGAGAGCATCAAATGACATTTAAAATTGTATAAGCCACATAACTGTTCTACAACCCAAACCCAAACCCAACTTCCTGGTACATTTTAAATTAAGGAGAGAACAAAAATGTGTTTAAAATCATACTCAAAATCATATAAGCCACACCCCTCTTCTGTCGGAAAACCCCCCCCCTCACCCTCATACTAGTTTCCAGGTACATTTCAACTTAAGGAGAGCATCAAATGACATTTAAAATTGTATGAGCCACACAACTGTTTCCTAACCCTAAAACCCTAACCCTAACCCTAACCCTAACCCTAACCCTAACCCTAACCCTAACCCTAACCCTAACCCTAACCCTAACCCTAACCCTAACCCTAACCCTAACCCTACCTTCCTGGTACATTTCAACTTAAGGAAAGAACAAAAATGTGTTCAAAATCGTATAAGCCACACCCCTTTTCTGTCGGAAAACCCTCACTTTCACCATGATAATACTTTCCAGGTACATTTCAACTTAAGGAGAGCATCAAATGACATTTAAAATTGTATGAGCCACAAAACTGTTCTACAACCCAAACCCAAACCCTAACTTCCTGGTACATTTCAACTTAAGGAGAGAACAAAAATGTGTTTAAAATCATATTCAAAATCATATAAGCCACACCCCTCTTCTGTCAGAAAACCCTCACCCTGATAATACTTTCCAGGTACATTTCAACTTAAGGAGAGCATCAAATGACATTTAAAATTGTATAAGCCACATAACTGTTCTACAACCCAAACCCAAACCCAACTTCCTGGTACATTTTAAATTAAGGAGAGAACAAAAATGTGTTTAAAATCATACTCAAAATCATATAAGCCACACCCCTCTTCTGTCGGAAAACCCTCCCCCTCACCCTCATACTAGTTTCCAGGTACATTTCAACTTAAGGAGAGCATCAAATGACATTTAAAATTGTATGAGCCACACAACTGTACCCTAACCCTAAAACCCTAACCCTAACCCTAACCCTAACCCTAACCCTAACCCTAACCCTAACCCTAACCCTAACCCTAACCCTAACCCTAACTTCCTGGTACATTTCAACTTAAGGAGAGAAAAAAAAAATGTGTTCAAAATCGTATAAGCCACACCCATTTTCTGTCGGAAAACCCTCACCCTCACCCTGATAATACTTTCCAGGTACATTTCAACTTAAGGAGAGCATCAAATGACATTTAAAATTGTATGAGCCACACAAGTGTTCTACAACCCAAACCCAATCTTCCTGGTACATTTCAACTTCAGGAGAGAACAAAAATGTGTTCAAAATCGTATAAGCCACACCCCTTTTCTGTCGGAAAACCCTCACTTTCACCATGATAATACTTTTCAGGTACATTTCAACTTAAGGAGAGCATCAAATGACATTTAAAATTGTATGAGCCACAAAACTGTTCTACAACCCAAACCCAAACCCTAACTTCCTGGTACATTTCAACTTAAGGAGAGAACAAAAATGTGTTTAAAATCATATTCAAAATCATATAAGCCACACCCCTCTTCTGTCAGAAAACCCTCACCCTGATAATACTTTCCAGGTACATTTCAACTTAAGGAGAGCATCAAATGACATTTAAAATTGTATAAGCCACATAACTGTTCTACAACCCAAACCCAAACCCAACTTCCTGGTACATTTTAAATTAAGGAGAGAACAAAAATGTGTTTAAAATCATACTCAAAATCATATAAGCCACACCCCTCTTCTGTCGGAAAACCCTCCCCCTCACCCTCATACTAGTTTCCAGGTACATTTCAACTTAAGGAGAGCATCAAATGACATTTAAAATTGTAAGAGCCACACAACTGTACCCTAACCCTAACCCTAACCCTAACCCTAACCCTAACCCTAACCCTAACACCCTAACACCCTATAACCCTAACCCTAACCCTAACCCTAACCCTAACCCTACCTTCCTGGTACATTTCAACTTAAGGAGAGAAAAAAAAAATGTGTTCAAAATCGGATAAGCCACACCCCTTTTCTGTCGGAAAACCCTCACCCTCACATTGATAATACTTTCCAGGTACATTTCAACTTAAGGAGAGAACAAAAATGTGTTCAAAATCGTATAAGCCACACCCCTTTTCTGTCGGAAAACCCTCACTTTCACCATGATAATACTTTCCAGGTACATTTCAACTTAAGGAGAGCATCAAATGACATTTAAAATTGTATAAGCCACAAAACTGTTCTACAGCCCAAACCCAAACCGTAACTTCCTGGTACATTTTAACTTAAGGAGAGAACAAAAATGTGTTTAAAATCATATTCAAAATCATATAAGCCACACCCCTCTTCTGTCGGAAAACCCTCCCCCTCACCCTCATACTAGTTTCCAGGTACATTTCAACTTAAGGAGAGCATCAAATGACATTTAAAATTGTATGAGCCACACAACTGTACCCTAACCCTAACCCTAACCCTAACCCTAACCCTAACCCTAACCCTAACCCTAACCCTAACCCTAACCCTAACCCTAACCCTAACCCTAACCCTAACCCTAACCCTAACCCTAACCCTAACCCTAACCCTAACCCTAACCCTAACCCTAACCCTAACCCTACCTTCCTGGTACATTTCAACTTAAGGAGAGAAAAAAAAAATGTGTTCAAAATCGGATAAGCCACACCCCTTTTCTGTCGGAAAACCCTCACCCTCACATTGATAATACTTTCCAGGTACATTTCAACTTAAGGAGAGAACAAAAATGTGTTCAAAATCGTATAAGCCACACCCCTTTTCTGTCGGAAAACCCTCACTTTCACCATGCTAATACTTTCCAGGTACATTTCAACTTAAGGAGAGCATCAAATGACATTTAAAATTGTATGAGCCACAAAACTGTTCTACAACCCAAACCCAAACCCTAACTTCCTGGTACATTTCAACTTAAGGAGAGAACAAAAATGTGTTTAAAATCATATTCAAAATCATATAAGCCACACCCCTCTTCTGTCAGAAAACCCTCACCCTGATAATACTTTCCAGGTACATTTCAACTTAAGGAGAGCATCAAATGACATTTAAAATTGTATAAGCCACATAACTGTTCTACAACCCAAACCCAAACCCAACTTCCTGGTACATTTTAAATTAAGGAGAGAACAAAAATGTGTTTAAAATCATACTCAAAATCATATAAGCCACACCCCTCTTCTGTCGGAAAACCCTCCCCCTCACCCTCATACTAGTTTCCAGGTACATTTCAACTTAAGGAGAGCATCAAATGACATTTAAAATTGTATGAGCCACACAACTGTACCCTAACCCTAAAACCCTAACCCTAACCCTAACCCTAACCCTAACCCTAACCCTAACCCTAACCCTAACCCTAACCCTAACCCTAACCCTAACCCTAACCCTAACCCTAACCCTAACCCTAACCCTACCTTCCTGGTACATTTCAACTTAAGGAAAGAACAAAAATGTGTTCAAAATCGTATAAGCCACACCCCTTTTCTGTCGGAAAACCCTCACTTTCACCATGATAATACTTTCCAGGTACATTTCAACTTAAGGAGAGCATCAAATGACATTTAAAATTGTATGAGCCACAAAACTGTTCTACAACCCAAACCCAAACCCTAACTTCCTGGTACATTTCAACTTAAGGAGAGAACAAAAATGTGTTTAAAATCATATTCAAAATCATATAAGCCACACCCCTCTTCTGTCAGAAAACCCTCACCCTGATAATACTTTCCAGGTACATTTCAACTTAAGGAGAGCATCAAATGACATTTAAAATTGTATAAGCCACATAACTGTTCTACAACCCAAACCCAAACCCAACTTCCTGGTACATTTTAAATTAAGGAGAGAACAAAAATGTGTTTAAAATCATACTCAAAATCATATAAGCCACACCCCTCTTCTGTCGGAAAACCCTCCCCCTCACCCTCATACTAGTTTCCAGGTACATTTCAACTTAAGGAGAGCATCAAATGACATTTAAAATTGTATGAGCCACACAACTGTACCCTAACCCTAAAACCCTAACCCTAACCCTAACCCTAACCCTAACCCTAACCCTAACCCTAACCCTAACCCTAACCCTAACCCTAACCCTAACCCTAACCCTAACCCTAACCCTAACCCTAACCCTAACCCTAACTTCCTGGTACATTTCAACTTAAGGAGAGAAAAAAAAAATGTGTTCAAAATCGTATAAGCCACACCCATTTTCTGTCGGAAAACCCTCACCCTCACCCTGATAATACTTTCCAGGTACATTTCAACTTAAGGAGAGCATCAAATGACATTTAAAATTGTATGAGCCACACAAGTGTTCTACAACCCAAACCCAATCTTCCTGGTACATTTCAACTTCAGGAGAGAACAAAAATGTGTTCAAAATCGTATAAGCCACACCCCTTTTCTGTCGGAAAACCCTCACTTTCACCATGATAATACTTTCCAGGTACATTTCAAATTAAGGAGAGCATCAAATGACATTTAAAATTGTACGAGCCACACAACTGTCTAACCCTAACCCTAACCCTAACCCTAACCCTAACCCTAACCCTAACCCTAACCCTAACCCTAACCCTAACCCTAACCCTAACCCTAACCCTAACCCTAACCCTAACCCTAACCCTAACCCTAACCCTAACCCTAACCCTACCTTCCTGGTACATTTCAACTTAAGGAAAGAACAAAAATGTGTTCAAAATCGTATAAGCCACACCCCTTTTCTGTCGGAAAACCCTCACTTTCACCATGATAATACTTTTCAGGTACATTTCAACTTAAGGAGAGCATCAAATGACATTTAAAATTGTATGAGCCACAAAACTGTTCTACAACCCAAACCCAAACCCTAACTTCCTGGTACATTTCAACTTAAGGAGAGAACAAAAATGTGTTTAAAATCATATTCAAAATCATATAAGCCACACCCCTCTTCTGTCAGAAAACCCTCACCCTGATAATACTTTCCAGGTACATTTCAACTTAAGGAGAGCATCAAATGACATTTAAAATTGTATAAGCCACATAACTGTTCTACAACCCAAACCCAAACCCAACTTCCTGGTACATTTTAAATTAAGGAGAGAACAAAAATGTGTTTAAAATCATACTCAAAATCATATAAGCCACACCCCTCTTCTGTCGGAAAACCCTCCCCCTCACCCTCATACTAGTTTCCAGGTACATTTCAACTTAAGGAGAGCATCAAATGACATTTAAAATTGTATGAGCCACACAACTGTACCCTAACCCTAAAACCCTAAAACCCTAACCCTAACCCTAACCCTAACCCTAACCCTAACCCTAACCCTAACCCTAACCCTAACCCTAACCCTAACCCTAACCCTAACCCTAACCCTAACCCTAACCCTAACCCTAACCCTAACCCTAACTTCCTGGTACATTTCAACTTAAGGAGAGAAAAAAAAAATGTGTTCAAAATCGTATAAGCCACACCCATTTTCTGTCGGAAAACCCTCACCCTCACCCTGATAATACTTTCCAGGTACATTTCAACTTAAGGAGAGCATCAAATGACATTTAAAATTGTATGAGCCACACAAGTGTTCTACAACCCAAACCCAATCTTCCTGGTACATTTCAACTTCAGGAGAGAACAAAAATGTGTTCAAAATCGTATAAGCCACACCCCTTTTCTGTCGGAAAACCCTCACTTTCACCATGATAATACTTTCCAGGTACATTTCAAATTAAGGAGAGCATCAAATGACATTTAAAATTGTACGAGCCACACAACTGTCTAACCCTAACCCTAACCCTAACCCTAACCCTAACCCTAACCCTAACCCTAACCCTAACCCTAACCCTAACCCTAACCCTAACCCTAACCCTAACCCTAACCCTAACCCTAACCCTAACCCTACCTTCCTGGTACATTTCAACTTAAGGAAAGAACAAAAATGTGTTCAAAATCGTATAAGCCACACCCCTTTTCTGTCGGAAAACCCTCACTTTCACCATGATAATACTTTCCAGGTACATTTCAACTTAAGGAGAGCATCAAATGACATTTAAAATTGTATGAGCCACAAAACTGTTCTACAACCCAAACCCAAACCCTAACTTCCTGGTACATTTCAACTTAAGGAGAGAACAAAAATGTGTTTAAAATCATATTCAAAATCATATAAGCCACACCCCTCTTCTGTCAGAAAACCCTCACCCTGATAATACTTTCCAGGTACATTTCAACTTAAGGAGAGCATCAAATGACATTTAAAATTGTATAAGCCACATAACTGTTCTACAACCCAAACCCAAACCCAACTTCCTGGTACATTTTAAATTAAGGAGAGAACAAAAATGTGTTTAAAATCATACTCAAAATCATATAAGCCACACCCCTCTTCTGTCGGAAAACCCTCCCCCTCACCCTCATACTAGTTTCCAGGTACATTTCAACTTAAGGAGAGCATCAAATGACATTTAAAATTGTATGAGCCACACAACTGTACCCTAACCCTAACCCTAACCCTAACCCTAACCCTAACCCTAACCCTAACCCTAACCCTAACCCTAACCCTAACCCTAACCCTAACCCTAACCCTAACCCTAACCCTAACCCTAACCCTAACCCTAACCCTAACCCTAACCCTAACCCTAACCCTACCTTCCTGGTACATTTCAACTTAAGGAGAGAAAAAAAAAAATGTGTTCAAAATCGGATAAGCCACACCCCTTTTCTGTCGGAAAACCCTCACCCTCACCATGATAATACTTTCCAGGTACATTTCAACTTAAGGAGAGAACAAAAATGTGTTCAAAATCGTATAAGCCACACCCCTTTTCTGTCGGAAAACCCTCACTTTCACCATGATAATACTTTCCAGGTACATTTCAACTTAAGGAGAGCATCAAATGACATTTAAAATTGTATGAGCCACAAAACTGTTCTACAGCCCAAACCCAAACCCTAACTTCCTGGTACATTTCAACTTAAGGAGAGAACAAAAATGTGTTTAAAATCATATTCAAAATCATATAAGCCACACCCCTCTTCTGTCGGAAAACCCTCCCCCTCACCCTCATACTAGTTTCCAGGTACATTTCAACTTAAGGAGAGCATCAAATGACATTTAAAATTGTAAGAGCCACACAACTGTACCCTAACCCTAACCCTAACCCTAACCCTAACCCTAACCCTAACCCTAACCCTAACCCTAACCCTAACCCTAACCCTAACCCTAACCCTAACCCTAACCCTAACCCTAACCCTAACCCTAACCCTAACCCTAACCCTAACCCTAACCCTACCTTCCTGGTACATTTCAACTTAAGGAGAGAAAAAAAAAATGTGTTCAAAATCGGATAAGCCACACCCCTTTTCTGTCGGAAAACCCTCACCCTCACATTGATAATACTTTCCAGGTACATTTCAACTTAAGGAGAGAACAAAAATGTGTTCAAAATCGTATAAGCCACACCCCTTTTCTGTCGGAAAACCCTCACTTTCACCATGATAATACTTTCCAGGTACATTTCAACTTAAGGAGAGCATCAAATGACATTTAAAATTGTATAAGCCACAAAACTGTTCTACAGCCCAAACCCAAACCGTAACTTCCTGGTACATTTTAACTTAAGGAGAGAACAAAAATGTGTTTAAAATCATATTCAAAATCATATAAGCCACACCCCTCTTCTGTCGGAAAACCCTCCCCCTCACCCTCATACTAGTTTCCAGGTACATTTCAACTTAAGGAGAGCATCAAATGACATTTAAAATTGTATGAGCCACACAACTGTACC
This sequence comes from Hyla sarda, assembly GCF_029499605.1. Taxonomy (NCBI): domain Eukaryota; kingdom Metazoa; phylum Chordata; class Amphibia; order Anura; family Hylidae; genus Hyla; species Hyla sarda. The sequence continues at coordinate 355,309,950 of NC_079191.1, forward strand.
CTAACCCTAACCCTAACCCTAACCCTAACCCTAACCCTAACCCTAACCCTAACCCTAACCCTAACCCTAACCCTAACCCTAACCCTAACCCTAACCCTAACCCTAACCCTAACCCTAACCCTAACCCTAACCCTAACCCTAACCCTACCTTCCTGGTACATTTCAACTTAAGGAGAGAAAAAAAAAATGTGTTCAAAATCGGATAAGCCACACCCCTTTTCTGTCGGAAAACCCTCACCCTCACATTGATAATACTTTCCAGGTACATTTCAACTTAAGGAGAGAACAAAAATGTGTTCAAAATCGTATAAGCCACACCCCTTTTCTGTCGGAAAACCCTCACTTTCACCATGCTAATACTTTCCAGGTACATTTCAACTTAAGGAGAGCATCAAATGACATTTAAAATTGTATGAGCCACAAAACTGTTCTACAACCCAAACCCAAACCCTAACTTCCTGGTACATTTCAACTTAAGGAGAGAACAAAAATGTGTTTAAAATCATATTCAAAATCATATAAGCCACACCCCTCTTCTGTCAGAAAACCCTCACCCTGATAATACTTTCCAGGTACATTTCAACTTAAGGAGAGCATCAAATGACATTTAAAATTGTATAAGCCACATAACTGTTCTACAACCCAAACCCAAACCCAACTTCCTGGTACATTTTAAATTAAGGAGAGAACAAAAATGTGTTTAAAATCATACTCAAAATCATATAAGCCACACCCCTCTTCTGTCGGAAAACCCTCCCCCTCACCCTCATACTAGTTTCCAGGTACATTTCAACTTAAGGAGAGCATCAAATGACATTTAAAATTGTATGAGCCACACAACTGTACCCTAACCCTAAAACCCTAACCCTAACCCTAAAACCCTAACCCTAACCCTAAAACCCTAACCCTAACCCTAAAACCCTAACCCTAACCCTAACCCTAACCCTAACCCTAACCCTAACCCTACCTTCCTGGTACATTTCAACTTAAGGAAAGAACAAAAATGTGTTCAAAATCGTATAAGCCACACCCCTTTTCTGTCGGAAAACCCTCACTTTCACCATGATAATACTTTCCAGGTACATTTCAACTTAAGGAGAGCATCAAATGACATTTAAAATTGTATGAGCCACAAAACTGTTCTACAACCCAAACCCAAACCCTAACTTCCTGGTACATTTCAACTTAAGGAGAGAACAAAAATGTGTTTAAAATCATATTCAAAATCATATAAGCCACACCCCTCTTCTGTCAGAAAACCCTCACCCTGATAATACTTTCCAGGTACATTTCAACTTAAGGAGAGCATCAAATGACATTTAAAATTGTATAAGCCACATAACTGTTCTACAACCCAAACCCAAACCCAACTTCCTGGTACATTTTAAATTAAGGAGAGAACAAAAATGTGTTTAAAATCATACTCAAAATCATATAAGCCACACCCCTCTTCTGTCGGAAAACCCTCCCCCTCACCCTCATACTAGTTTCCAGGTACATTTCAACTTAAGGAGAGCATCAAATGACATTTAAAATTGTATGAGCCACACAACTGTACCCTAACCCTAAAACCCTAACCCTAACCCTAACCCTAACCCTAACCCTAACCCTAACCCTAACCCTAACCCTAACCCTAACCCTAACCCTAACCCTAACCCTAACCCTAACCCTAACCCTAACCCTAACCCTAACCCTAACCCTAACTTCCTGGTACATTTCAACTTAAGGAGAGAAAAAAAAAAATGTGTTCAAAATCGTATAAGCCACACCCATTTTCTGTCGGAAAACCCTCACCCTCACCCTGATAATACTTTCCAGGTACATTTCAACTTAAGGAGAGCATCAAATGACATTTAAAATTGTATGAGCCACACAAGTGTTCTACAACCCAAACCCAATCTTCCTGGTACATTTCAACTTCAGGAGAGAACAAAAATGTGTTCAAAATCGTATAAGCCACACCCCTTTTCTGTCGTCAAACCCTCACTTTCACCATGATAATACTTTCCAGGTACATTTCAAATTAAGGAGAGCATCAAATGACATTTAAAATTGTACGAGCCACACAACTGTCTAACCCTAACCCTAACCCTAACCCTAACCCTAACCCTAACCCTAACCCTAACCCTAACCCTAACCCTAACCCTAACCCTAACCCTAACCCTAACCCTAACCCTAACCCTAACCCTAACCCTAACCCTAACCCTAACCCTACCTTCCTGGTACATTTCAACTTAAGGAAAGAACAAAAATGTGTTCAAAATCGTATAAGCCACACCCCTTTTCTATCGGAAAACCCTCACTTTCACCATGATAATACTTTCCAGGTACATTTCAACTTAAGGAGAGCATCAAATGACATTTAAAATTGTATGAGCCACAAAACTGTTCTACAACCCAAACCCTAACTTCCTGGTACATTTCAACTTAAGGAGAGAACAAAAATGTGTTTAAAATCATATTCAAAATCATATAAGCCACACCCCTCTTCTGTCAGAAAACCCTCACCCTGATAATAATTTCCAGGTACATTTCAACTTAAGGAGAGCATCAAATGACATTTAAAATTGTATAAGCCACATAACTGTTCTACAACCCAAACCCAAACCCAACTTCCTGGTACATTTTAAATTAAGGAGAGAACAAAAATGTGTTTAAAATCATACTCAAAATCATATAAGCCACACCCCTCTTCTGTCGGAAAACCCTCCCCCTCACCCTCATACTAGTTTCCAGGTACATTTCAACTTAAGGAGAGCATCAAATGACATTTAAAATTGTATGAGCCACACAACTGTACCCTAACCCTAACCCTAACCCTAACCCTAACCCTAACCCTAACCCTAACCCTAACCCTAACCCTAACCCTAACCCTAACCCTAACCCTAACCCTAACCCTAACCCTAACCCTAACCCTAACCCTAACCCTAACCCTAACCCTAACCCTAACCCTACCTTCCTGGTACATTTCAACTTAAGGAGAGAAAAAAAAAATGTGTTCAAAATCGGATAAGCCACACCCCTTTTCTGTCGGAAAACCCTCACCCTCACCATGATAATACTTTCCAGGTACATTTCAACTTAAGGAGAGAACAAAAATGTGTTCAAAATCGTATAAGCCACACCCCTTTTCTGTCGGAAAACCCTCACTTTCACCATGATAATACTTTCCAGGTACATTTCAACTTAAGGAGAGCATCAAATGACATTTAAAATTGTATGAGCCACAAAACTGTTCTACAGCCCAAACCCAAACCCTAACTTCCTGGTACATTTCAACTTAAGGAGAGAACAAAAATGTGTTTAAAATCATATTCAAAATCATATAAGCCACACCCCTCTTCTGTTGGAAAACCCTCCCCCTCACCCTCATGCTAGTTTCCAGGTACATTTCAACTTAAGGAGAGCATCAAATGACATTTAAAATTGTAAGAGCCACACAACTGTACCCTAACCCTAACCCTAACCCTAACCCTAACCCTAACCCTAACCCTAACCCTAACCCTAACCCTAACCCTAACCCTAACCCTAACCCTAACCCTAACCCTAACCCTAACCCTAACCCTAACCCTAACCCTAACCCTAACCCTAACCCTAACCCTAACCCTAACCCTAACCCTAACCCTAACCCTACCTTCCTGGTACATTTCAACTTAAGGAGAGAAAAAAAAAATGTGTTCAAAATCGGATAAGCCACACCCCTTTTCTGTCGGAAAACCCTCACCCTCACATTGATAATACTTTCCAGGTACATTTCAACTTAAGGAGAGAACAAAAATGTGTTCAAAATCGTATAAGCCACACCCCTTTTCTGTCGGAAAACCCTCACTTTCACCATGATAATACTTTCCAGGTACATTTCAACTTAAGGAGAGCATCAAATGACATTTAAAATTGTATGAGCCACAAAACTGTTCTACAACCCAAACCCAAACCCTAACTTCCTGGTACATTTCAACTTAAGGAGAGAACAAAAATGTGTTTAAAATCATATTCAAAATCATATAAGCCACACCCCTCTTCTGTCAGAAAACCCTCACCCTGATAATACTTTCCAGGTACATTTCAACTTAAGGAGAGCATCAAATGACATTTAAAATTGTATAAGCCACATAACTGTTCTACAACCCAAACCCAAACCCAACTTCCTGGTACATTTTAAATTAAGGAGAGAACAAAAATGTGTTTAAAATCATACTCAAAATCATATAAGCCACACCCCTCTTCTGTCGGAAAACCCTCCCCCTCACCCTCATACTAGTTTCCAGGTACATTTCAACTTAAGGAGAGCATCAAATGACATTTAAAATTGTATGAGCCACACAACTGTACCCTAACCCTAACCCTGACCCTGACCCTGACCCTGACCCTGACCCTGACCCTGACCCTGACCCTGACCCTGACCCTGACCCTGACCCTGACCCTGACCCTAACCCTAACCCTAACCCTACCTTCCTGGTACATTTCAACTTAAGGAGAGAAAAAAAAAAAATGTGTTCAAAATCGGATAAGCCACACCCCTTTTCTGTCGGAAAACCCTCACCCTCACCATGATAATACTTTCCAGGTACATTTCAACTTAAGGAGAGAACAAAAATGTGTTCAAAATCGTATAAGCCACACCCCTTTTCTGTCGGAAAACCCTCACTTTCACCATGATAATACTTTCCAGGTACATTTCAACTTAAGGAGAGCATCAAATGACATTTAAAATTGTATGAGCCACAAAACTGTTCTACAGCCCAAACCCAAACCCTAACTTCCTGGTACATTTCAACTTAAGGAGAGAACAAAAATGTGTTTAAAATCATATTCAAAATCATATAAGCCACACCCCTCTTCTGTCGGAAAACCCTCCCCCTCACCCTCATACTAGTTTCCAGGTACATTTCAACTTAAGGAGAGCATCAAATGACATTTAAAATTGTATGAGCCACACAACTGTACCCTAACCCTAAAACCCTAACCCTAACCCTAAAACCCTAAAACCCTAACCCTAACCCTAAAACCCAACCCTAAAACCCTAACCCTAACCCTAACCCTAACCCTAACCCTAACCCTAACCCTAACCCTAACCCTACCTTCCTGGTACATTTCAACTTAAGGAAAGAACAAAAATGTGTTCAAAATCGTATAAGCCACACCCCTTTTCTATCGGAAAACCCTCACTTTCACCATGATAATACTTTCCAGGTACATTTCAACTTAAGGAGAGCATCAAATGACATTTAAAATTGTATGAGCCACAAAACTGTTCTACAACCCAAACCCTAACTTCCTGGTACATTTCAACTTAAGGAGAGAACAAAAATGTGTTTAAAATCATATTCAAAATCATATAAGCCACACCCCTCTTCTGTCAGAAAACCCTCACCCTGATAATACTTTCCAGGTACATTTCAACTTAAGGAGAGCATCAAATGACATTTAAAATTGTATAAGCCACATAACTGTTCTACAACCCAAACCCAAACCCAACTTCCTGGTACATTTTAAATTAAGGAGAGAACAAAAATGTGTTTAAAATCATACTCAAAATCATATAAGCCACA